>NW_019733335.1:61020-63324 GCF_002891405.2 Cryptotermes secundus
GCTACCTCCGAGTTAGTTCCGAGTTAGCCAGCAACCAGTCAGTTGTATTCTGGCATTTGGAGTATAGTATTTGTGATACTGCAGATAGCAGTAATTGTGAATCTGTAATTTGGGTAATTGTAAGTGCGAATGTGAAATAAAATTCGCTATATCAAATAAGGCGTGAAGTTATTTGTCGTGTTATACGCCCAATACGCGACAATATGTAATATGTATATGTAATAATGTAATATTGATATATGTTTTCATATATATATATTGTGACATGTTGCGAAATCCGAGCCCCCCCCCACACCCCAGCAGTGACGCGGCGGGTGAGTCAGCGCTCCCCTCCCACCCCTCAGCGGTAACTGAGCGCTCGCGTAATACGCGAGTAATCACCCCGCAATGCGCAACGCGCGGTGACGTCACGAGCGGAGCCGAAGAGAGCCGAGCGGGGCCGAAGATAGCCGAGCCCCGTAACCTGGCAACTACGCAATGCTAATCAACAGCGGTGACGTCACGCCGATCTCTTCGGCTCACTGCAAAGAGGTGCCCTCTTCGAAGATAGCAGCAGCGGCTTGCTCTGTTCTCCTCCCACTCCTCTTAAATTTGTTTACTCTGTAATCCGTGGCGTGCTTACGTCATCCTTGTGTCCTATGTCCTTCGCCGTTCGACTGGAGTCGCTCTCTTCCTGCCTGGGCGTCGTGGAGTGCGGATGGGTTTTCCCGCAGCTAAATTTCTTTTCGGTCAGCGCTGTTATAAATTCTTCTTCAAGGTTTGGCTGGTAGACTCCAGGCAGGGAGGGCCTTCTCCAGGTAAGCGTTGTAATTTTCTGGAGAAGTATGGCTATTAGCGTGATTGATTGATTTTTTGGTTTGATTTGAGCCTTACGTGTTCCCCTCTGGGAATCAGAGAAATCCAAGCCACGTGTGTGGTTTATTGGTGATTCCTTCCCTTCAGGAAATTTAATGTAATTGTCTGTATTGATTCTCCAAGTGTATCACGAGTATATTCCATGGCATGGCTCTTCATGAGTAATCAGAGAAATCCAAACCACGTGTGTGGGTTATTGGTGATTCCTTCCCTTCAGGAAATGAAATGTAATTGTCTGAATTGATTCTCCAAGTGTATTACAAGTATATTCCATGGCATGGCTGTTCATGAGTAATCAGAGAAATCCAAGCCACGTGTGTGGGTTATTGGTGATTCTATCCCTTCAGGAAATGTAACGTAATTGTTTGTATTGATTCTCCAAGTGTATTACAAGTATATTCCATGGCATGGCTGTTCATGAGTAATCAGAGAAATCCAAGCCACGTGTGTGGGTTATTGGTGATTCTATCCCTTCAGGAAATGTGACGTAATGATGTGGCGGTCCATATGTAATCAGAGAAAAGGGAGTGGTCTGAACTGAGTTCCAACTTGAATTATGAGAGTGTTCCATGATACGGCTGACCTTAGGTGATCTGATAATCCGAGCCACGTGTGTGGTTTCGAGTAACTGTAGAAGTATTGTTTATATTGAGTTTTTAGCAGAGTTGTAAATGTGCCGTAACATGGCCGCCCTGTGGCAATGTAGGCTAATCAAACGTGCTGATGTTTAGATTGAGTTTGGCAAGCAGTTTCTTGTAATTGGATATATTCTAGTCTCTTGTGTTCATCCATTCTTGCTTTTTTTTCTCTCTGTCTTGGTTCTTATGTAATAAAGGTTTTATTTGTGTTAGTAACTTCTTGTCGAATTTCATTGTAACAGTAGGGAGACCAAACTAGAGTAGGGAGGGACACCCGGCTCCCAGAGAGCGGGCGTAGAGAGATACACCCCCTGGAGGGTGCAGTCACGAGCGGAGCCGAAGAGAACCGAGCGGGGCCGAAGAAAGCCGAGCCCCGTAACCTGGCAACTACGTAATGCTAATCAACAGCGGTGACGTCACGCTAGCAACAGCGTCCTATGCTATACGCCACGTCACACTAGCAACAGCGCAAGGCTATATAAGCGGACCCCACAGCAGTGTGATCATCAGTTGAAACATAGCAGCCTGCGAGTGTGCGACAACTAAGAAGTCAGCGAGCGGAAGACTTACTGTGTGCTTTCCAGACGTAGTGATTGCTGTACTACCGTTATACTCGGAGTGTGTATTTCAGGGAGACTTGTATAGCTCCCGCGTTATCAGTACGTGAAGACAAGTGAAGATAGTGTTAAGAGATTTTGTTCTAGGGCTTGTAAACTGTGGAAACCCATAACTTTGTGATAATTAATTGGAGCCGTTATTTGTAGATTGTTAAATAAACCAATTAACCATCTCTACGGCCTATTCGGTAACG
>NW_019733335.1:67948-70978 GCF_002891405.2 Cryptotermes secundus
CAACGCGCGGTGGCGTCACGAGCGGAGCCGAAGAGAGCCGAGCGGAGCCGAAGATAGCCGAGCCCCGTAACCTGGCAACTACGCAATGCTAATCAACAGCGGTGACGTCACGCTAGCAACAGCGTCCTATGCTATACGCCACGTCACACTAGCAACAGCGCAAGGCTATATAAGCGGACTCCACAGCAGTGTGATCATCAGTTGAAACATAGCAGCCTGCGAGTGTGCGACAACTAAGAAGTCAGCTAGCGGAAGACTTACTGTGTGCTTTCCAGACGTAGTGATTGCTGTAGTACCGTTATACTCGGAGTGTGTATTTCAGGGAGACTTGTATAGCTCCCGCGTTATCAGTACGTGAAGACAAGTGAAGATAGTGTTAAGAGATTTTGTTCTAGGGTTTGTAAACTGTGGAAACCCATAACTTTGTGATAATTAATTGGAGCCGTTATTTGTAGATTGTTAAATAAACCAATTAACCATCTCTACGGCCTATTCGGTAACGTAAACACGTTACAATATTCATATTTCATATATGAAATGTATACTTATGTAATATATATATATATTACAATTAGTGCCACTGGAGGCATGAAAGACCCAGAGGTTTCGCAAGAGCACAGAGGTGTATTGCAGTACGGAATGGTGTTCATGAAACTAAACTCTCATGGATGTAACGAAAGACACTGTATTGGTAGTACTCCAAGGACGCTAAAATTGCGTTCACACGAATGCACATTGATTGTTTATGAATGTGTTCCATACGCAAAGAATGTTGTAATGTTCTTCATGAAACGTCTGTATCTAAGTGACATCGTATGTTCCGTAATTATCATAGTTGCTGTGAGTCTATAGGGTCAGGAGCCTCTATACCTTATAGAGGGAGACCCAGACCAATCCCGGTAGGGTCATGTTAATTTTGTCGGTTTACGTTTTGCCTTTATAACGTGATTGAGTGGGGTCACTTATTGGTATGGAATGGAACGAATGGAACTTCAAAAGTCGCATATATTTATGGTAATTACAAATGGATTGAATAAGACGTACCGGACAACTGACAAGGTTTGGCCTTCTGGCTTAGGGTTTCGTTGGGCTCTAACAACACCTGAACCAGAAAGTTCAGCATGTCACGAACGTCACGAAAAATAAGATCTAATTTNCGAACACAGTATTTAGGCATGAAAGGGAGGGAAGTTATTAATATGAGGAAGAGCTGTTAGTCACTTACAAAAGACTTCACTCCAGGGAGTTAATTACCTAATCTGTCACATCTTAACAAAGCATTGCCATTTCTTGATATTGTTTTAATTAGACAGGTTATGATAACCGAAGTGTTATACAATTTAATTGTGTTTACAGGATACTTTGATGTTATTAAGAGTTTATATATTACAAAGCGCACCAGGAGGGTTCTTATCGAAGATGCACTCAGTCACTGCTGTACGTTCTTTTTACGTGAGCAAACTTGAAGTTGTGTTGTAAATAAAATTTATGTCAGTGTGTGTTGGTGATGGGGAAAAATTGTAATATAGGGTCAGGCAGTTTCTTGTGAAGCTACATGCATTTTTATAAACATTACAAATGATAATTTTTAACTGTAGGTGTATCATAAATTATTTATTCCATCCATCCTGTCATGAAATTAGATTTCATATAAGCCTTTGTAACCTACACCAGATGTCAGGATTTATTTTTATTAAAAAATCTGATGCACCATTTAATAGACCTGATCTCCTGATCATTTGCTCTAGTTTAGTTTTCTTGCTGTTTGCTGAACATAATAATGAATCCTTGACTTGTACTCTTTGCCAAATACAATTAGAATAATCAAGTCAAGCAAGAAGAGGTGGACAGGGCATGCAAGACACAGGAGAGAGGAGGAATGCATACAGGGTTTGGGTGAAAAAAGCAGCAGAAAAGAGACTACTAGGAAGACCTAGATGTGGGTGCGAAGATAATATTAAAATGGATCTTAGAGAAGTGTGATGGTGGTTTGGACTGGATTGGTCTGGCTCAGGATGAGGTCCAGTGGAGGCCTCTTGTGGACATNTGTGGTTGAATTGTGGCTGTTGCATAAAATGGGTGGAAGTAAACGGGATAGGTTGAAGGCAACTGACTGGTAAGGGAGATTGTTTCATAGAAAGAAGGGTGATGCAGTGGTGAACTGAGATGGATCAAATAATTGGAGACCATCATAAGTGGCCATATTGTATCATTGTTTTCATGGTGTTGGCAATTGAGTGAAATTATTGTTATAAAACACTTTAATTACTGTACTTCTTTTGGCTTATTTTGGACTTCACCCATTGTCCGGTATATAAAAGACGAAAAAAAAACCACGACGTTTCGGAGACTGGATCTGTCTCCGTCTTCAGGTGGATAGGGAAGGGTAAACCTACTCAGTTGGCCCCTTAATTATTATTTAATTATAACTTTAATTATTGCTTACCTTGTATGTGAAAGGGGCAATAATAATGCATATGATTCATCTAAAATAATATAGCTCATTATGCTTACTCGATTACACCAAGGATCGTGTCACATTAGAGAAATGGTGTAGTTCTTATCTGGATTAGGGATTTTCTGGACAATTTTGGAAACATGGTGTTTCTTGAGCACACAGTTTTGGTGATGTGTATTAGGAAGAAGTTGCAGTCCCTTAAACAGTTTTTAGTCCATTTTCTTTCTTTAAATGACAGTAGGCCCCTTGTGACTCCACACACTTAGCCCAGCAGTCCTTCCATCACTGTAAGCAATTCTGGAAGGCTTCTTTTGTAATGGCGTGCAGCTGCGTCGTCGCGTTCTGTATGATGTCCTCGCGGCTGTCAAAACAGCAGACTTTTAGCGGTGTCTTCAATCTCGGGAACAGCCAGAAATCACAAGGAGCCATGTCAGGAGAGTAGGGAGCCTTGCGAACCTGCGGAATGCCGTGCTTGGCCAGGAAACCCTGGATCAGGTGTGATGAATGAGCTGGGGTGTTGTCATGATGCAGCTGCCAGTTGCGTGCGCCCCACAGCTCCGGTCTCTTGCGCC
>NW_019733335.1:71013-71965 GCF_002891405.2 Cryptotermes secundus
CCCACAGCTCCGGTCTCTTGCGCCGAACTGCATCATGAAGATGGCGGAGGACTTCTTGGTAGTACTCCTTATTGACGGTCCAGCCTAGTGGTGTGTACTCATGATGCACAACACCCCGGTAATAAAAAAATAGGCAGTATCACCTTCACATTGCTCCAAACCTGTCTTGCTCTTTTGGGCCTCGGGATGTTGGATGCTTCCATTATGATGCCTGGACCTTGGTTTCTGGGTCATATCCGTACACCCACGACTTGTCACCAGTGATCACAGTCTTCAGGAACTCAGGATCCCTGTGGGCGCACTCCAGCATGTCCTGCGCGACCTCAAGGCGGAGTTGTTGCTGCTCTGGCAAAAGCAGCTTGGCCACAAATTTTTCCACCCCTCTTTGCATGCCCAAATCCTCAGTTAAAATTGTGTTTGCGCAACCTCTGCTAATCCCAACCTCATCAGCAACTTCACGGACGGCCAAATAATGGTCCTCCATGATCAGTGTCCGCACTTTTTTAATGACAACAGCGTTGATGGTCTCCCATTGATGGTCAAGCATGCGCATGAAAGTCCCTTCTACCACTACGCTCAGTTTCCCCACCATTGGCCATTACTTACAGCGGAAAAAATAAATCGGGATACTTTTTGGATATATGGTATATCCCGTCGTACCTGTATCGGTGATTATGCTTATGGAGAATTTTATGGAATGAGGATTGGCAGGGGAACCGAAGTACTCGGAGAAAACCTGCCCCAGCGCCACTTTGTCCATCACAAACCCCACTTGACTAGACCGCAGCAGTGGGAAGCCAGCGACTAACTGCTTAAGCTGTGGCGCGGCCTTAGAGATAATATTGGTGAATTTCGTGATAGCACTGGTATAACGTTTCACTTTAGACTCTACACTGTTGTATCCTGCGGATGGGATAGATTGCAGGTTGGCAGGGCGAGCGGTTCCCTTGGG
>NW_019733336.1:0-10991 GCF_002891405.2 Cryptotermes secundus
TGGTGTGTGGGGGGGCTCGGCTTGGCGCAACATGTCACAATATTAATTGATTCCAAATTTTTGTTTATTTACATGTGAAATATTATTGACAGAAACCGTTCCGATTGCAAATATATCGAGATCTTTACCCACCGCTTTGGCAGTATATGTGCACCGATAGAAGGGCAATGTTTATTAGAGGGACAAATACCAAACAATGAGAAGTCCCTAAGGTTGCTAGGAGGAACACGAAGGCTAACATTTTCCAAAAAGAAGGGCAGAATTTAAGACCACGAAAGACCTGAACAAGAAAAAGTGCATCAAGGTGATGTCTCCGTTTATGTAAAGATTTCAGACTTAATTTCTCTAAAGGATAAGCATAATTATATGAAAATATGAGGTAAAACTATGAAAACCGACGGACGCAAACTTCTGCTGGATGCCCTCAAGCTTATTGGCATCAGTCGAGGTGATGGAGTTCCAAACTACTGAGGCATATTCCAACTTGGACGTGACTAAAGTAAAATGTAGTACATACAGACTCTCCAGGGAGGTAAACCTGTAGGCAATAATAATAATAATAATAATAATAANATAATAATAATAACAATATATTTGGAACTATTTCCTGGTAAGCACTCCATAGATTCACTGCAAAAAGCAGTTATCCTGGGAACATTACATATACTACGGAAAGTGCTACAGTGTGAAGTTTGAAGCCTGAGTGGTGAGGTGCATCACTGGTTCAAGAAAAGGAATACCAGGAAATAAACCTGTGACAAGAGATGATGATGATAATAATAGTAAGACTGCTACTACTATTGCTGCTAACAATTATGTTAACAAATTTCTAAATCTGCATCAAACGCTCATAGGGCTCCAATACAGGCTGCAGTAACTTATGTATATATGAATTTTCAAGTGAAGTGGTGAGTCTTGTTTCCCTTGCACCCGCCACTGGAGTTATCAGACTGGTCGAACTGTACCAGCACTATCATGTACGTCGCAATTGTAGACATGTACTGAAACACAGAAACATCGTGTCACTTAGAGCACTGGAAGGTGACGTGTATTCGCAGACTGACCTACGCATATGTTACAACAAGAAGTGTAAAATCTGGCTAAATCTTCAATTCGATTCTTGATGAAATTACATGCTAACTCTACAGGTCAACAGCCAATTATAACACAGACATGCGAAAGGAGAGAGCAGAGATCCTCAAAACACGAAAATTATACAAGATAATTTGTTGTTTAGGAATTATCAAGAACTGAAAATTTAAGACCAAGCTAATCATTATGCGGCGAGATAATACGAATACACTTAAATTAAATACAAATAATATATTAATAAGTGACAAAATACCATTATGAAATATGATGAAGAATTTCAGTTTATGTTCCAAATACTCTCGAGCCGTTAAAACAGCATCAGCTGCTGAACCGCGTTTAACAGAAAGGAAATAATTGCTTCAAGAACAGTTGGGAACAGCAATCGCACTGCATGGGCCTCGTTGCAAGTTTTCAAATCAGTTCCAAATGACTCACTCACCAGAAGATTTGCGTTTAATTGGCTTTGGGTTTAAAGACACAGCAATATACAGTAATATCCAGCAGTTTATATTCGTAATGTAACTAAAATTTATATTGCAAAATGTAAGGTTTTCCAAATACCGTCAAGTCTAAATTTGACTGCTGAATGCTAAAAGGCAGAAGAGTGTGGCTGAAGACCTTCCTGACAGATTTCTCTCCCGTTTTCTACTTACCGCCCTGAGGAGTCCTCTGTCAACATTCGCAATGTCAGCTAAAGATACTACGGGGGGATTCATAACTATCGTCTCCAGAAACACGTTCACCTGCAAGGATAATCAACTGGATTTTAATATTAAAGTAGCTCTCAAGATATTTTTAAAAATGCCTTCAATTCATGGGATAATTAATTGACTTCTTTGGCTGAAGGCCTACGTATAAATATCTTATAAAATGCTTTTAGTAACCATCAATTCATCTTGCATTTCTCTTAGATCATTCGAGGTTTGTTTGTTTTGGTTCAGACACAGTGAGATTATCATGGACTTACAGTGTTACAGATCTTCAAGGAATGCATCTTGTTGTGCTATTCTTTAAAATTACCGTTAAAATCATTTATTTCTTAACACAGCCATCAAAGGTCACAAACAATTCACCTTGCAATAATGAGTTTATTGGTTTTATGGTATTATACTCGTATTTCGCTACATGTTTCGACTATTGCATTGTGCTCCATATATATGGTTTTGTATAATTTAACTACTTATTTTTTCACCCACATAGATCACTATTCACTTAATATATTAATTTATGTATCTGAGATTAGCGTAAGTCATGCATAAAATATGTACTAAAATTGTTGTGAAAGTCTTACACTTAATGCTTAAAGACATCCATATTGTAACGTGTATTAGTGACTAAAGACGCGGGTTTGTATCGGTGAGTCGATTTTTTGGATATTTACTAGTCGTAACTACAAAAAATTGTAACACTATCAAGATTATTGTATTTATAACGCACGAATAAAATCATCTACACGTATATTTGCTTACACTTTGCTCTCCTCTTCAAAGACTTCCCTATCCATTTCCTGACAACGGATTTTAGCACAGGGACTATAACTGTCACACTCCACATGTCACTGAATTACAACACATATAAAGTCTTAAAATCACAAGTTGAGTATTCACAGGGCGGCTTCTACTTCTTTTTCAGATACGAACTTCCCGTGTCTACCTCCTATAGAGAACAAACATTCGACTACTGGTTCAAATTCGTTCTAATCCTATTAAAGTTAAAGTTAAATTCGAAGTCAAAGTCAAAGTTATGTTATGACTGCCGGTTTACCGCCAGTAATTTTGTCTTAGAGTGAAGCCTCTTGAGATTAAAGACCAAAGATTTTTCCTCCCAAATGCACCCTTGCTGTAATAGATCTTATGTTATATCCTCTCTTACGAGGAGACAGGTTTGTCGCATATGAATATGCTTGGGCCTTTCGTCAAGTGTACATTTCGCACATTTAGCATGCTATTGAAAAATTCGTGCTTCTCCAACACACAAGTCCTCTGTAAATACAGGCTCTGCGGTGCAGATCATGCCTATAATACATGTTTTATGCTACAACGGCAGCGTAGTCATTTGAACGGTCGTAAGCTTGACCACGGCCAAGTTTAAGCCTCATATATTTTTTATGTCTGGCTTCACCTTGCCCCATACCGCGAACATGTTCAATCTCATGATTCCCTATGACTTCTGCTTTTTTCTGCACACTTTTTATATAATCATGCGCATATGGAAGATTAAATAAAAGCTGAGTGAAATTTGCAGAATTTTCTGCGGTGCACAGAAGATTTTTTGCATACTCTGCAATATTATTGAAAAGTATGTGTCTGCAGCTAATTCCGAGGCAGGATAAGATATATGTCAGTTATGCAGGACTTATGCATAGGTAATCCTAGAGCATGTAAATCCAAGTGTACGCGGTATTGGACAAGGATGAGCCATGCCTAGGAAGCATAAGAGGCTTAACATGGTGGCAATAACACCTATGAATTTTCGGCTACCTAACTGCAGTTTCAGGATAATTGAATAATTTAAGGCATAAACTGCTGTACTAGCATTCACTGACAGAAAACCTCTGTAGACATTCCATAAATGTTACTTACTATAGTGCAGTGACAAGGGGTGCACAGAGTCCATACTGACCTGGACGCATTGACAGCGCGGATATACTCGTGCTGAAAGTATGGTGCAACAAACGTATCGCCTAAACAGGAAGACCGACCCCTTCCATCGTCGAAGAGGATGCTCCATTTCGAAACACATATATGTCTAGGAGATCTCAGAATCCTTGGTCATGAATTGCGAGGAGATAACTTTGGCGAGGACCAGTAGCAATGTATCCGACAGACCGACTGGACGGCCAGCCAATGTTAGCTTGTTTGCGAGCGACGTGCCACCAATTAAGGACGTGATCATTTAAGCAATAGAACCTCCAAGCTAAGCCTTGTGTAAACCGTTACCGAACAACGACTCGGGAAGATTATATAGTTCTTTTGAGTGTATAAATGGGGATAATATTGTAATTCGCTTTAGTTACGAGTTGCACGTGTTCAATATATTTGATTATTTTTCCAAACCCCGTGTCTAGTCACAAACGTATGGCAGCAGTACAATTGTTCCTACAATGTGCCGTTTCGAGAGTCAGGATTGGACTGACGAACGATTGGCACATATATTGTTACCTGATCGGGTCACTATAGACTGGTTTTGGATTGATGGCCGGATACATTGGACTATGATACAGTCGCTTGACTACATTTTTCATTCACCCTTATAAGAAAACCATGGAATATCTTATTAATTTAACTCGCGTATTTAGAGTAGCGAACCAATAAAATGTGCAGTTTAATCTTACCAGAATTCAGGAAGTATGAAGTTCTGCATACCTGAAAATACTCCCATTTCTTGAAGTACTGAACGACTGATCGTGTATCGAGCCACGCTAATACAGGAACACATGTACAGTTGACCAACACGCATATTAACATACAAGTGTGGATGCAGGATGTGAAATCATGATCTCTCTTGAATATACTTAGAAGTTGGTGCCTGACTCCAAGAAAGGCTGAAGTATTGACTGCCACGTACAAACAAATGGAATACGCTAAAGCCGGTGAGAGCGAACGATACCTAAGGACACCTGCATTTAAGGAAATATTGTCTAAGTAAATATTTCGTACACGTATATTTCCGTCTTAAATGAAACTAATTATCTAGTAACCACTATACCTCTATCTTGCTAAAATTGTTACACGGTATATCAAAAGCATGTATCTCGTGTGAACGCTATATTCCGTAATTAAAATAAATTCACACTGGAAATAATATTAATAGGTAGAGCTAGAGTTGTCCCTGTGCTTAAATAATTAAGAACTGAGCCATGAAGGCGCAAGTAAGTGGATGTACAGACACACATTTTCTCCACCTGGGCACTAGTTTAAGGTGAGTGGTCAGATACACGCCCCGGCCGCTTTACCCCCAAGGAAAGAACCTCCCGGTAACCAAAGTGGTCAGATACACGCCCCGGCCGCTTTACCCCCAAGGAAAGAACCTCCCGGTAACCAAAGTGGTCAGATACACGCCCCGGCCGCTTTACCCCCAAGGAAAGAACCCCCCGGTAACCAATGTACAGGATATTGGGTGGACCATGGAGCCGGTCTGGAGTACACGGAGAAGTGAATATTCTTGCCTCACCGGACCTCGAAATCCGACTCCTCCGTCTTGCAGCCCGTAGCGAGTCGCTATACCGACTGAGCTATCCCAGTTCTTTGGAAATAAAATGAATTAATATCTTAATGTTATTCAATTGTGGTCATCGTCCACTCATTAGAAAGTAATTTACATGAGAGTATTTCACGTTGTTGGATTTATTCTCGCTGAATTGTATTTGCGGTCTAGGCGTTATCTGTGATGTGTAAATAGTACGCGTATGTTGTTGTTATAAACTCTTATTGTTAGTTCTTTAAGTATTCGCAGTTGTTTATGGTTATACTTATTCGTGTTATTAGTGCAGTTCGTAAGCAAGTCGACATATTGTTATTATCAGAGTAGTTATCTGGTATATGAAACGGGTATATTTTGTACATTATTTGTTTTGCTGTGTGTTCTCTGTATTTTGCGTTAATTTGCTTTTTATGTTCACGTGTTCTCCATTGGATTGTAGGATATTCTACGTTGTTAGACTGTTATGTTGCCAAGTGGTTAACATGACTGGATCTGTGTGTCCTGCCATGTACGAAAGCAGGGTGCGTCATACAGAACGTTCATAATATCTACATACACACACACTCACACATTCTCACACTTACTCACTCACTCACTCACTCACTCACCCACTCACTCATGATGCTGAGCTCTTCTTGAGAAACCGCAAATTGTGCAGGTGCTAAAGAAATACCAGAAATTTATGAAACCCTAAGTTTCATTATCGTGTTCACAAGAGCCCTCCACTATTCCCTATCCTGAGCCAGATCAATCCAATCTATATCATCCAATTCTATCTCTAAGTTACATTTTAATATTGTTCACCCACATACGCTTTTTTCTCACCAGTGAACCCTTTCTTTCTGGCTTTCCCACCAATATCCTCTATACATTCATCTTCTCTCCATTCGTGCTACATTCCCTGCCCCTCATCCTCCTTGACTTGATCATTCTAATTATAATTGGAGAAGAGTACAAGTTATGAAGCTAATCAATGTGCAGTTTTCTCCACCCTCCTGTCACTTCATCTCTCTTCGGTCCAAATATTCTCCTCAACACCCTGTTCTCAAACACTCTCAGTCTGTATTCCTCACTTAATATCAGCGANCTCGATCGGACAATACGGCCACGTAATAGGCACCCTTGTTGCCTGGCGCTGTGTTGCTAGCAACGCAAGCGGTAGTAACCGCTGTTACTACCGTAACAATCCGGTTGCGTCACCGGTACGTTACCGTGCGGAGGAGGGGGAGGGGAGCGCTGACTCACCCGCCGCGTCACTGCTGGTGGGGGGGTTCTCTTTTGCGCAACATGTCACACTGCTCCCTCCTAAGGCTGTTCGTCCCGAATAGCCTAGCGGTGCATCTCCGTTCCTTTGCTTCGGAGGCTGCAGCATCTTCTTTGTCCATTACATCCGCTCCCTTCTTAAGGCCAACTCGTCTCTTGCAGTTTCCCTTCAGCTCGCCAGAAGATCCAGTCGTGTCCCATTCATCCATCACTTCCATTCTATGGCACATTCACTCTCAGTGGGGAGGCCGGTTCTTCTATTTTGCCGGCTCCTCTTCTGTGCCCTGCGTCTTTCTTCGTTTTGGAGGGGGTCGTCCCCTCCATAAGGTCCACTTCCTTATCCTCCGTAACCCGTTGGCAGTACCGACTACTTGTGTCGCGAACCTTCCACTGAAGATCACGTTGCCGGTCTTCTCCCTCAGGCGTAGTAGTTCCTCCACGTCCTGTTTCCTTATGCCCTTGCTGCATTTCCGTTGTGGCTGACGCCGCCTCCCGGACGTCTGTCCTGTCACGGTTCCAGTCCTTCCTTTCCCGGCTTCTTGCCCAGCATTGACCCTCGTTGAGCATCTCCTTACGGGATCTCCCTTGCGCCGTGTCGCACCTGCACGACTAGTCACATTGCTGTCGGCAGCCAATTCGTGCCATTGGCCACAATTTCCTTGGGTCGTAGATTTCTTGAAGATATGGCGTTTGCGCCATGCCACTGTTGCGCGGCGGGACACCTTCCTGTGGACGACGGCCAACTTCATCTGGGGTCCACGACTTCTCCGCGTCGGATTCTTCATGTTTCGTCGATGTCGGTCCCTGCGCCTTTTCTTCTTCGGTTCTCCGACCGGCATTACTTCGGCGTCTTGTACGGGTACCTCTTGTAATTCTGCCACCTCAGGTTTCCTGTTCGCTGAGGCCAGATCTTCTTCTTCTTGACGTGCCTCCATTACTAGGCAGGCCATCGTCGCTCCGACCGGTATTACTATGGGGACCTCTTCTTGTTGTGCCGCAGGTTTCGTGTCCGCTAGGCAAGCCAAAGTCTCTTCCTGCCAGGCGTTGAAGTCGGCGTCTAATTTTGCCATGAAATCTTCGTGATGTGTTTTCATGTTGGCCTCCGTCTTTTCTTGGTATGATTTCATGGTGGCTTCCATTCTTGCCAGCATTTCTTCTTTGTCGGTTTTTCTATTGGCCGACGCCTTCTCTTGGTAGGCGTCTAGTTTTGTCATTAGCCGTTCGAACAAGTTTTCAATATCTTGTCTTTCCATTTTATAGCTGTAGAACACTCGATGCACAATAATTGTTTGTGGCGTGTTTAAGTACCTAAAAATTCTGACACCAAATTCTCACGTGTCTTGAGATCGAATCTCGTCGGTCACGTGTGTAAGTCCAAATCCCGTCGGTCACGTGTGTAAGTTCGTATCCCGTCGGTCACGTGTGTAAGTTCGTATCCCACTTCTGACACCAGTTGTCGCGTGTCGGGCGTATATCGCGACAAATAAATTCACGCCGTATTTTATATAGCGAATTTTATTACACATTCGCACTTACAATCACCCAAATAACAGATTTACGATTACTGCTATCTGCAGTATCACAATTAGTACACTCTAAATGCCACAATACAACTGACTGGTTGCTGGCTAACTCGGAACTAACTCGGAGGTAGCTCGAGGACTGACTCGTAGGTAGTTCCAGGACTCGCTGACTGACTCAGTACAACTGACTGTGAATAGCCTTCGCTGCTCCTTATGTAGACTCGATCGGACAATACGGCCACGTAATAGGCACCCTTGTTGCCTGGCGCTGTGTTGCTAGCAACGCAAACAGTAGTAACCGTTGTTACTACCGTAACAATCCGGTTGCGTCACCGGTACGTTACCGTGCGGAGGAGGGGGAGGGGAGCGCTGACTCACCCGCCGCGTCACTGTTGGTGGGGGGTTCTCTTTTGCGCAACATGTCACAATACCATCCAATTCTATCTCTAAATTACATTTTAATATTTTTCACCCACATACGCTTTTGTCTCACCAGTGAACTCTTTCTTTCTGGCTTTCCCACCAATATCCTATATACATTCCTCTTCTCTCCATTCGTGCTACATGCCCTGCCCCCACATCCTGATTGACTTAATCCTTCTAATTATAATTGGAGAAGAGTACAATTTATGAAGCTAATCAATGTGCAGTTTTATCCAATCTCCTGTCACTTCATCTCCCTTCGGTCCAAATGTTATCCTCAACGCCCTGTTCTCAAACACCCTCACTCTGTATTCCTCACGTAATGTCAGCTACCAAGTTTCACACCCATGCAGAACCACAGGAAAAAATAGAGTTTTTATATATTCCAATTTTTATATTTTTAGACAGCAGGTGAGAAGACAAAAGATTCTGGACTGAATGGTAGCAAGCATTACCCGAGTTCAATCTCCTCTTAATTTCGTCCTGAATCAGGTTTTTATGTTTTATAGTCGTTCCCAAGTATCTTAATTGCGCCACATTTTCAGAACATCTGTTCCCTATCTTTGTGTCCTGATATTGCCATATATTTTGGTGACGAGACAGCGACTTATCCTTAGTCCTCACTCTCTTTCCTTCTTGACCAACCTCCTTACCAGCGTCAATTCAAGTCACTGTGTTTTTTTTTATGGTACCAATATTATCATCAAATAGACTCACATCATCAGCATAGACTAACAGCCGCGCATCGAGAGCCTATGAGATGCTAACATCCAATCTTACAAGGGGTTGAAAATTCGCGTTGCAACAGAAGGATGTTTTTTCTGAAGAGAACAGTGTTGAGTCAGACAAGTAATTGAAAAGTATGTTTTGCACCAAACTAACTTTATAGCTTTGTTAATATGATTATTCATGCACTAACCTGATGTTGGGAAATCCACCGGGAAATACCCAAGCGCCCGCAACATGATTAATAACGGTTTCAGTTGGTTGTGAAAAGCTTCTTCGACGTGTTTCTTCGAAATCTTATCATATGCAGTTTGAGACACTTTCCCAACCCACGAATCTTCAGTCGTGTGAGATATTGCATTAATGGTTTTGTTGTGTTTGTAATCAAAGTCACTGTAAATTTTGTTATTAAAATTAACGTTTCTGTTCACAAACAACTTATCTTGTTTCAAATTCATATTCGTTGTCAGTGACTTTAGCATATTTTGAAGATATTCGTTAGTGTCCGTTTGATAATTCTATTAATATGCTGAAGGTAAATTCTCTATAACGAAGCTGGTACCTCAGTTAGCAACAGAGACTGCCTTTACCGGTTCTCACGGTCTCTTCGCTTTGCAGATTTTTTTCTTCTACCCTGAAGATGGAGGCGATACGTTCCTCCGAAACGTCGGTTAACACCACATATACACGGTGCCAAATCCCAGAAGACTGCTTTCTTCATAGTCACCGCCGCGAAAGCCTNCGTTTCGGGAACTGGAATCTGTCCCCGTCTTCAGGTAAAACCTACTCAGTTGGGTCCAATAGACAAAGCTAGCCCTATCTCCGGAGAACTATGCCAGTTTCAGAAGGGCTTCATAAAACAAGCACAACATAATCCATCTGTGAGAGCTAGAAATATTGAAGCTATCATATTTGAGGCTTAGCACCAGAGAAATATCTAGAATGAAATCATACTGGGAGAGAAGCAATACTCCTTGTGATACCAACATATGAAACAAATAGTTACCCAAACCAACTACACTTGACGTCGCTGTAGTCTCTTGATTTCTGCTGTGATGACAGGGGCCCAGATGGGAGTAGGTTTTACCTGAAGACGGGGACAGATTCCAGTTCCCGAAACGTTGTGTTTTTAATAGAAACAAGACGGGTTTTTTTTTAAGAACAGACAAGATGATGGATAATATCCAGCAACATATTAATTGTAACAATTTACCATCATCACAAACTTTTAGGTCTTATAATTAATAAATGTAAGCTTTATTTGCGTTCTGATTTTAAATATTCAACAATGTACTGTAATACTCCTCAGTTTATTGTCAGGGATTTGGAAGTGTGCATGACTTAATAGACGGGTTTCGGAATAATGACAGGAGTTATTGCATATTTATAAAATGTGTTGCTACACATCACAGTCCACTATATCACACCCTGTGTCTTCTCTTCTCCAGCGCTCTGGGCTGTCAAATCAAGAGGCCCCCTCATTTCTAATTCAGCCGGTCTTGAATCCTCGTTATATATTATCGGGGCGGCCTTAACAGAGAACGCCGTTTCCTAACAATTTACCTATTTTATAATGGTGTGTTTACTTCGGCGTTGCATTAGTTCGGTAAATCTTTTATTATTGAATGTGTGTTCATCACCGCGGAACCTATTTCTTTTCTCCCTGTAATGCCGTAGAATTTCTTCAAGGGTTTTGTAACTTTTATGTATTAAGTTACCTTTGGTTCACAGCAGAAGAAGTAGACGAGGGGTTAATTTTGA
>NW_019733336.1:11482-22096 GCF_002891405.2 Cryptotermes secundus
AGAGAGAGAGAGAGAGCTAGGATGGTGAACCCAAGTGTGAATTTATCTAAATTACAATGTGTTCGTAACCGGCGACTGTCGGCAATGAACGTGAGATGTATATAAGTTTATATGTTAGTAGAGGAGAGTAGACCGAGTAAGTTGGATGTGTGTGTTAATGACCTACCCCAAAGTCACACCCTCTATGTCCCCGAACTCCCGTACCTCCTGCGTATCGATACTGTGAACTTACAGCTAAGAGGTAGTTAATGAGACAATTATCAAGCGCTGAGCCTTGCATTTGGCCATTTCCCAAGGGCGCAATAGTATGAATGGCGGAAGAGGTGGAGGAAACCTCCACTCCCCTCTTACGTCATATCATATAGTAGCAGCGGTGGGATTAAACGAACCACAATTCAGGAGAGGGGCGGTGTCAAATTAGTAGTTTTAGGTAAGAAAATGGGATAATATTAAACAGGAAAATTGGGGCTAGGATAGCTCAACTTGTAGAACAGCTAAGGAGGCTGACGATAGGGGTGAAAACGAAGGACCTATTGTTAGCAGCAAGTATAAAGGAATGGAGTGGCCATTCGAAGGCAAAGCCAGTGACGGAATTTCTAACACAGCTAGAACAATGCCCCCATGTCAGTAATTGGAGTACGGAAGACCTGGATAACATTTTGAAAGCCTAGTTAACCAGAGAGGCTCTTCAATTTGTGAATGGAAAGGACAGCTCACAGACGAGAAATGAGCTATGAGGTGCTGAAGGCAAGCCTCGTAGACAGGTTTACTGAAAAGTTGCCAGCAAGGTTTCACTATAACTTGCTGCATGAGGCTACTCAAGGGAAGAAAAGAGAAACCTATACAGTTTTTGGACAGTTGCCAAGCACGTAGTCAAAAAATTTATTAAGGGAGAGCGCCGATCCAACGAAACAGCGCTTCACGCCAAAACAAATTCATTTCAACCGCCAGCCTTAAAGCAACTTTGATTTCGTCTTTGAACTGTGTATAAATTTCTGTAGAAGGCCACATAAAAATATTTATTGATTTAAAAATATTTTGTTATATTTACTTGTGCTATCGCCTCCAACAAAAATACTGTCTTTATATTGTCGCTGCTAGGATACTGACTAACTTTGACAATTCTGTTCTCATTATTATGTCGTTGCTAAGATATCTGGTCTTAGTTTTAGTTCTGGATTCAGGAAAGAGGCAAATTCATCTCGAAATGAATCGAATTAATTTAATTATAAAGTTGTACATGGTTATTCGTGTGAAGTAATGTGTTATACATACCCGTTGTTAGTCAAGGACCGCAAGATAAACAAAATTACAAAGCCGTTAGTCGTAAATATTCTTGCACGGCAACAATTGTACACAGTCAGGTGAACAGTGTTTTCTGTGCGGTCGGTGCCGTGCTATCAAAAGCAGATGNTAACCGTGTAAGTACTGATTCCAAAACGGTAAGCAGAGTGAAAGTGTGGTGGACTTAGAAAGTTCGTCTCTCACAACCATGTGAAATAGCGACAGATATGCTATATTCTTATATATTATTTTTATTATTATTTATTTAAACTGCAAATTGGATTTTGCCCGGTAGGTGGTTCCACAAGCCGATGATCCCATTTACGAAGAAATGTCTTCCGATATCTGTCTTTTGCCTTCTGCTCCTAATTTTCCTAACATGATCGAATTTGATCAGATAGCATGGTTTTTGTAATATCACCTATTGTCTTCCAAGCCTCTTCTCCCGCGTACGTTTGAAGAGAGCCAATATGCCTGCTATCTCTTTGCGCTCTGTCAAGGTTCCCAATTTGGATTATTTCTAGGATGTGCAAATTTAGCCGCTATGTTTTTGGACTGGTCTGCAGCATTTATCTGTCCATTTCTGTAAGGATTCCAACACGCCGCCCCATATTCAAGAATCGGTCGTACTTGTGATGTGTAGGCTAACTCCTAGTGTTATGACTTCCAATTTTAAGAATACGCGTTATAAAATGAAGTGCCTTACAAGCATTGTTCACCGTGTAATTAAATTTATTATCCTAACTTAAATCGCTGCGTAAAATTATTCCCAAGCATTTCCGGAATGTATATACTCATATACTCTCATTCAACCAATTTACGTGGTCTGACAATGAAGTTCGCGAACTCATCGCGGTTAAAAATTACTACATACCTCATTGCTGAATATCACTGTGGTCGCCTTCGAAGTTCTCCCCTTGGGAAGCTCATCACCAGTGCCAGCGCCTAGTCCACTCTTCGAAACAATTTTGGAAATGGTTTCTTGGCAAGCCTTCAGAGCTGCCGTCTTACCCCTGATGTCATCATTAACATAAAATCGCCTTCCTTTCAATGATCCCTTTATCTTCAGGAACAGAAAGAAAGTCGTTGTGGGCAGGATCCGGTGAGCAGGGAGGGTGTTCCAGCTCAGTTATTTATTTTCCTGCTAGAAACTCGCTCACAGACAGTGACGTGTGAGCAGGTAAACTCGTGATGAAAGATCTGTTGGCAAAGAGTGTTCGGGTCTTTTCCGCCTAACTTTTCACGCAGCCTTTTTAGTAAATGCTGATATGCCATCGTCATCAAATCATGCTGAGTAACGAATGCGCAACAATATGGCGTCCGTTGCTGAGCAGTTGATGTGTTTTCTGTGGATGATCCGTGCGGAACCAATAAAGGGATCATTGAAGTATTCTCGAAAGGTTTTTTAGGAAGACCACGTTCAAGGCAGGCCAATAGTATATGTTAATTTCGCTGAGTTGGAGGAGGAATCCAACTGAGTCCACTCGGCACGACGGGCACTGATTGGCCTATGGAATATGCCCCGGGTGATTATGATGATGAAGAATTAGCTGAAATGAAGATTGGCAGGAGAAATTAAAGAACTCGTAGAAACCTGTCCCAGCGCCACTATGTCCACCACAAATCCCACTTGACCAGACCCGGGATTGAAGCCGGGGCGCCGCGGTGGGAAGCAAGCGACTAACGTCTTGAGATATGACGCGGCTTATTTGATATGTTAGTGTAATAACAGACTGTAGTTACGACGTAGAAATTATCCAATAAATCGGGTTATGAAAACCGGAACCCATTATTTACCGGCGCCTTAACTTGATACACGTGACAGCATAAATCGCAAGGTATTGCTGGAATTTCGGCAGATCTGATTCAAGGAGGAGGCGAAACGTTGCGCTCTGAGATCTCAACACTTATTAATGCTACGTTGAATGAGGAAGAATTGTATGAGCAGTGCAATATCAGTTTAGAAGATTTGTGGTCCCCAGAATGCAGGTCAAAGCTATAACATAGAGATTGTGAATAGATCCTGCGAGAACGCGGCAAGGTTCAATTATTTGGGAACCATAGTATGAAATCAAGATTAGATTCATGAGGAAATAAAGAGGGGATTTAATTCGGGTAATTCTGTTTACATTCAATTCAGAACGTTTTGTCTTTTCGCCTTCTGTCTAAAAATGTAGAAATTAAAATACACAGAATCTGATTTTGTGTGTCGTTTTGTATGGGTGTGAATCTCGGTCCCTGGTATTGAGGAAAGAGATATAGAAAGAAGGCATTTGAGATCCGTTTGCTGAGGAGAACATCTGGATTGAACAGGAATTATATACGATAGGAAATTGGAGTAGCCTGCACAATGAGAAGCTTAATGCCTTGTACAATTCGCCAGGTATAATTAGATCGAGGAAGTGAAGAACAATGTCGTGGGCAGATCAAGCTGCACGCGTGGAAAGAAGATGAATGAAGAGACTGCTTTGGTGCCGAAATTAGGAGAAAAGAGACATAGACGTATGTGGAAGGATAGCATGAAAATGGCAAGTANTTCGCCTTCTGTCTAAAAATGTAGAAATTAAAATACACAGAATCTGATTTTGTGTGTCGTTTTGTATGGGTGTGAATCTCGGTCCCTGGTATTGAGGAAAGAGATATAGAAAGAAGGCATTTGAGATCCGTTTGCTGAGGAGAACATCTGGATTGAACAGGAATTATATACGATAGGAAATTGGAGTAGCCTGCACAATGAGAAGCTTAATGCCTTGTACAATTCGCCAGGTATAATTAGATCGAGGAAGTGAAGAACAATGTCGTGGGCAGATCAAGCTGCACGCGTGGAAAGAAGATGAATGAAGAGACTGCTTTGGTGCCGAAATTAGGAGAAAAGAGACATAGACGTATGTGGAAGGATAGCATGAAAATGGCAAGTAAAGAAAGATAAAACTGTACGTGTGCTTGATTAGCGAACGAATTTGCCAGGATATCAAATTGAGTGGAGCTGTGGCTCCCTCAATCTCGGTCTCGACACTAGAGGGAAATGAGCGGTCAGCTTCACGCCCGTCCGCGTTATCCCCAGGCGACAGAGCTTCCGGTACCCACGTGATAGACTCCAGAGCCGGTGTAGATGCTGTAAAGAAGGGAAAAATCTTACCCCTTTAGCAATGAAGAGCCGGCCGTTCAGCCCGTAGCCCGTCGATATACCGACCGAGCAATCCTGACCGAGCTATCCTGACCGAGTTCATGGAGCTGAGCCTTTCTTGAGAATCCGCAAGTTGTGAAGCTACACAAGATTTTCCCAGCAGTTGCACTTCCGTGTTCACAAGAGACCTCCACTGTACTCTATCCTAGGCCAGATCGATCTGATCCATAAGAACTCAACCTATCTCTCTATGATCCATATTTATACGAGGGTGAGTGAGAAAAGAGGTCGCAAATGGACATAAGACATAAAATACATGATAATCCAACACGGGGTAATATTTATTTATTTATATAGAAGTCATCTGACTGTTTTCTGAATCACTTCCGCACCTCCGTTTCATCCTCTTCGTCATCAGTGAAACGTTTGCCACCAAGAATGAACCGCATTACACGACAAAACACTTCCCACTTTAAGCAGGAAACATTTCTTTAAGAAATTCCTTTGTGCCCTCCACCGCACAAAAACAAAACGCACAGCAGAACGATACTCTTCGCAACTCATTCCTCAGTCAAGGTCGCCATTCTGACTACTGATACCCGCTCCTGAAACTGATGTAAGCGTCTACTACCTAGACTGTTATGAAGCTGGTCTGTGCTCCTAATTAGTGATACATTTACAAAACCCATTACATCCATTACAGCTCTTTTACTTCCATTTGTGACATATGTACTGACTGTCCCTCGTATTATCCACGCATCTACTATGAATTCCTTTTCTGCACCATTTACACATTTCGATTCTACTGTAATTAAGAGGGATAATAAACAATAGGATGGGGTAAAACGGACTGGAAATTTCTGCCTCGGTATAATAATCTGTGAAGGGATCTTGTGAACACGGTTATGAATTACGGGCTTTCCGAACTTTTTTCCATCTCCGGTATTCTGGAAAATAGAAAACAAGACGTTTCGGAAACTAGATCAGTTTCCGTCCTCAGGTGAAGGGGTGGGGAAGACACAAAGTAGCTCTCCTTAGAAAGAGCTAATCTCAGGCATCAGCTGTGTCGGAGAGATGTACAGTGTTTTGTCAGTGGTGTTTCTCTAGCATGGAACGGAGTTGTACCCATGGTGGCAATTTCTCGCTGAATGTTAATTTATAGTTTATATAAGGATGCTGCCATAGCTCAGTGTATAAAGTTCAGAAGCAATAGGGAATTTATCGTTACTCGCTCAGGTGCATTATGTCATATACAAAGCTGTCTTACACAAAGAAATTTGTTCGAATTATTGATAATTCTTTTCTTGTTCATCAGTAATCTGTGAAGAAGACATGTCCACGGTCTCTTCCAAAATGTTTCTCCACTTGATGCGATCTAGAGCTTTTTCCTTCAAACGAAAATACCCTCTTCTGTCCCCAAGGTCATCCAACATCTTCTTACGTCTTCTTCCTCGTCTTCTGGTCACTTCTATCCACCCCTCTATCTTTCCTTCAATAACTTCTTTTAGAAGGCAGTTATCGCGTAAGATATGACCAATCTAATTAGCCTTCCGTTTTCTTATTTCGCGTAGGATATTCCTCTGCTCACTGACTCTAAATAACACTTCTTCGATTCTCACATAATCGGTCCAACTGATCTTCTCCATCCATCTCCAACAACACATTTCGAAGCTTTCCAGTTGTTTATGATCTTCTGCCCTAAGTGTCCAACTTTCAGCCCCGTACAAAGCAATGATATAAATGCTCCAGTTTGGAGCATGGCTTTGTTTTTCTTGTTACCGAAATTATATGGAACATATTACTGGAAGGGTAATGCAGTATAGCAATGGATACGGAATTATCGGGCCACCAAACCATAGTTCCATAAATTCATACCCAGTGCCCCTGCACCAACTTACAAAAATCTTGTTCAGAGTAGCTGTTTGCACCATCCACTAATGAAGATAACAAACCAGGATACGAGATTTAGCAACTGCATTGGATGGAATGGATTGGATTGATCTGGCTCAGGATAGGGACCAGACGAGGCTGTTGTGGACACGGTAATGAACTTGGGTTCCATAAAATGCTGGAAATTCTTGAGTAGCTGCAGAATTGGCGGCTCCTCCAGAAGGGCTCAGCTCCTTGAGTGAGTAAATATGTAAGTAAGTAAGTAAGTAGGTAAGTTCGCTGTTACTAAATTTTAAATGCGATGTATGGGCTTAATGAAGTGATACCAGTTTCTTCGTGTCTGACGAGAAGTCACTTCAAACATAAATAAGCAAATATGGCGATCAGACGGGCTCACTTATTGCGCCCCTCGCCTCTTAGGGCCATACCTTAGTTAATCCCACGGCCACCCACGGGGTGGTTTGGCGCACTTTGGGAACCAATGATGTACAAGTAAGTGAAGTTTTTCCCGCGTTTAATTAGTCAAAAACTATGTCTCGAAAACATGTGAGGGATTGGAGTTATAACTCCATAGTTATAGTAGACCGCTAATGTATGTTGTGATTTTTTTTACAGGGCGAAGTTGTAAAGCACATAATTGAAACTCTTCCTGTGAACGTGCACTTCGAATTTGTGCAAAGAGGTGCTTCAGCACACGAGGCAAATGAAGGTGAGGCCTACGAGGACACTAAATTAGGTCGAGATGCAGCATCATCTCTCCAGAAAGAATTGCGCAGTGTGACGGGTTATGACAGAATTATAACAACTGACGAAGACACATGTGAACACCTATTGTTGAAGGAGTGGCAAGATGCTGCCCAAGAGGAATGCAACAATCAATCTGTTAATGAAGCTGAAATTCGAGTAGATGTAGAATCACTGGTATGTGAACTAGGGGCCTCGAGTTCCGCAGGACGGTGCGTGAGAGGCGAAGCAACGGCCATTAAGCGGGGCAGACACTCCTTAATCGTGAAGAAATTTTAGACCAGTGCAAGGATGCTGTAGCATTGAGACAGCAGCTGGTAGAGGTCATAAGAGAGAGAGACGATATTATATTGAAAGCCGGATGGGAGCAGAGGAACGCCATGAAATTTGAACTAGAAAATATCAAGGCTCAGAATGACACCAAGAAACTTGAATTAGAAATTTTGCGACCTCAATATGAGGAGAATTTCTCGGTACTAAAAGACGAGGTACGCATTTTAAGAACGCAGCGAGACCAATTAAAAGAGGGGCAAGACGTTGTAATACTAAGAGAGCAACGCACAGACGAGGATTTGTTTTTCGTGAAGACGATGGGAGACTCCCTGAATCTTGGACCAGAAAATGTCCGAGCTCAGGATGACGCCCAGAAACTTGAACTAGAAAATGTTAGAACTCAGAATGACCCCCAGGAATTTGAAATAGAAAATCTCAGAACTCAGAATTACGTCCTGAAACTGGAATTAGCAAATGTCCGAGCTCAAAATGGCGCTCAGAACTTTGAACTTGAAAATGTCAGGGCTCAGAATGAATACCAGAAAGAGGAACTAGCAAATTTGAGAGTTCAATATCAGGAGGACGTCTCGCTACTGAAAGAAGACATGTGCTTTTAAAGAACGCAGCGTGACCAGCTCATAGACGAGCAAGACGTTCTAATATTAAGAGCACAACGCACAGCTAAGGACTTGGAGGCCATGAAGAATATAAGGGATTTCCTCAATCTTGAACTAACAAATCTGCGAGCTAAGTATAAGAAGGACGTCGCGCTACTACAAGAAGACATGTGCTTTTTAAGAACGCATCGGGACCAGCTTATAGACGAGCAAGACGCTCTAATATTAAGAGCACAACGCACAGCTGACGACTTGGAGGCAATGAAATAGATGAGGGCTCCCTCAAACTTGAACTAGAAAATTTGAGAGCTTAGTATGAGGGGGCGTTACCCAATTGCAAGACAAGTTGACCAACGTAATAAGTCAGTGCGACCAGTTTATTTGTAAGCGGCTCGTTTTAATATTAAGAGCGCAACGCAAAGCTGAGGACTGGTAGACCATGAAGAATATGAAGGACTCCCTCTAATTTTAACTAGAAAATTTGTGAGCTCAGTAGGAGTGGGAAGTTACTCAATTACATGCCTTTTTGCGCAATGCAAATTCCCAGTTCAACCGGTTTATTTGCGAGCGACGTGTTTTAATAACTAGAGCGCAACGAGCAGATGAGGACTTGGAGGCCGTGAAGATGCGGTTGGCCCTTAAACATGAAATGGAAAATCAGCGAGACCACTGTAATGACTGGAAAAGCAATTGCACTTTCATCATGCCAATGCCGTTACACTGGCGTCGGAATTTTTCTGTTTCACATTTTAAAGCGTCCCTCTCCCACTTTAAGGCATCAATTATCACTCCTGTTCGTTTTTGCTTGAAGTCTAGTGTCTCTCTTCATCTTCTCGCATATCGCTGTTAGTGCGTTTAATTTCGTTTCCTTTACCTCAGCGTCCTTACACTCGCATCGGCATTTTTCTGCTTCACGTCTCAGAGAGTCCCTCTCCTTTTCTATCTCCTTTTTATTCAGTGCTATACGGTGCACTTTCAATATACAAGAGTTTCTCTCTTTCGTGATCTTTTTGATTTCCGCTCTTACATCTTTCAATCGCTTCTCCCGTAAAGCAGAGTCATTGCACTGGTCTCGCTGATTTTCCGTTTCATGTTGAAGGGTCAACCGCATCTTCACGGCCTCAAAGTCCTCATCTGCGCGTTGCGCTCTATTTATTAAAACACGTCGCTCGCAAATAAACTGGTTGAACTGGGAATTTGCATTGCGCAAGTAGTCATGCAATTGGGTAACTTCCCACTCTTAGTGAGCTCACAATTTTTCCAGTTGTAGTTCGAGGGAGTCCCTCATATTCTTCACGGCCTCCAAGTCGTCAGCTTTGCGTTGCTCTCTTAATATTACGTCGATGTGCCCGTCTATAAAGTGCTTCCCCTTCCTTCTGAAAAAGAGGAAGTTTTTTAAGTTGCGAGACTTCCTTCTCATACTTGGAGGCCACGAAGAAGCTGAAGGACTCCCTTAAACTTGAACTAGCAAAATGCGAGATCAGTATCAGGAGGACGTCTGGCTACTTAAAGAAGACATCCTCTTTTTAAGAAGGAAGAAGAAGCATCTTATAGACGCCCAAGACGCTCTAATATTAAGAGCGCAACGCACACCAGACGACTTGGAGGCCACGAAGAAGATATCTCGCTACTACAAGAAGACGTGTGCGATTTAAGAACGCAGCAGGACCAGTTGTTAGACGGCAAGACGCTCCATTATTAAAAGCGCAACGCACATGTGAAATCTTGGAGACCGTGACGGATATG
Source organism: Cryptotermes secundus (assembly GCF_002891405.2). Taxonomy (NCBI): domain Eukaryota; kingdom Metazoa; phylum Arthropoda; class Insecta; order Blattodea; family Kalotermitidae; genus Cryptotermes; species Cryptotermes secundus. The sequence continues at coordinate 21,164 of NW_019733336.1, forward strand.
AGGGACTACCTCAAACTTCAACATGAAAATTTTAGAGTTCACTATGAGTGGGAAGTTAACCAATTGCATGACCTCCTGCACAGTGCAAATGCCAAGATCGGCAAGTTTATGTACGAGCGACATATTTTAATATTGTGACATGTTGCGCAAAGGAGAACCCCCCCACCAGCAGTGACGCGGCGGGTGAGTCAGCGCTCCCCTCCCCCTCCTCCGCACGGTAACGTAACGGTGACGCAACAGGATTGTTACGGTAGTAACAGCGGTTGTTACCGCTAGCGTTACTAGCAACACGGCGCCAGGCAACAAGGGCGCCTATTACGTGGCCGTTTTCCGTGTGGTCCGATCAAGGCTACATGGGGAGCAGCGAAGGCTATTCACAGTTAGTTGTACTGAGTCAGGCAGTAAGTCCTGGAGCTACCTACGAATCAGTCCGCGAGCTACCTCCGAGTTAGTTTCGAGTTAGCCTGCAACCAGCCAGTTGTATTGTGGCATTTGGAGTGTACTATTTGTGATACTGCAGATAGCAGTAATTGTAAATCTGTAATTTGGGTGACTGTAAGTGCGAATGTGAAATAAAATTCGCTATATAAAATACGGCGTGAAGTTATTTGTCGCGGTATAAAAACCCAACACGTGACAACTGGTGTCAGAAGTGTCCCTGACGAAAACCTACAACGAAACCTGCGTAGCAATTGACGAAACCAAACGCGAGTTCCAGGCCCGGTTAGACATAGTGCAAATGAAGGCCGAGCGGGGAAATACAGCAACGATCGTCGCGAGTACAGCTCAGCCACCGACATTCAACGGAAATTCAACATGGAGCGTGTTCCGGCGACAATTCGAGACCGTGGCAGAACACAACCGATGGTCGGACAAGGAGAAATCGACATACCTGATTACTGCCCTGAAGGGTCGGGCGGCGGAAATACTGCC
>NW_019733336.1:26134-38102 GCF_002891405.2 Cryptotermes secundus
ACTGAAGACAGAGTGAACTGATTTGCGCATAAGGTTATAAATCGTGAAACCCCGCAACAGTGTTAACAGATTAATGCGATTAGGGTTATAAAGTGTGAAACCCCGCAACTGTGTGATAAGTAATTGTAGCCGTTATTTGTAGATTGTTAAATAAACCAATTAACCATCTCTACGGCGTCTTCAGTAACGGAAACACGTTACAATATCAAGAGCGCAACGCGCAGAAGAAGGCTTGGAAGCCGTGAAGATGCGGTTGGCCCTTAAACATGAAACTGAAAATCGGCGATACTAGTCTAATGACTCTGCTTTACTGGAGAAGCAATTGAAAGATGTAAGAGCGGAACTCAAAAATATCACGAAGGAGAGAAACTCTTATATATTGAAAGTGCAACATATAGCACGGAATAAAACGGAGGTAGAAAAGGAGAGGGACTCTCTGAGACGTGAAGCAGAAAAATGCCGATGCGAGTGTAAGGATGCTGAGGTGAAGGAAACGAAATTAAACGCACTAACAGCGATATGCGAGAAGATGAAGAGAGACAGCAGACTTCAAGCAAAACGAACAGGAGCGATAATTGATGCCTTAAAGCGGGAGAGGGACGCTTTAAATGTTAAACAGAAAAATTCCGACGCCAGTGTAACGGCCTTGGCATGATGAAAGTGCATTTGAACAATATCAGTTCCGAAAGCTTCAAGATCAGAAGAGAGAGAGACGCTATGAAGAAAGATATGGACGTCGTGAGACTTGAAATCCAAAATCTCCGAAGCCAAATTAAGGACGCCACAGTACTGGAAGTGCTGTTGAACGCTGTAAGAGCGGAATGCAACGAAATGAAAAGACAGAGAGACGCTTTTATGTCAGAAGCCGGACGCAGAGCATCGGAAACAGAGGCCACAGAGGACAGAAAGAGGGAAGCTGAAAGCAGAACAAGCCGGATTCCTCGCTGGCACACATTCGAACGAGAAAATGAGGGCGACATTTTCCTTGGAAACGTCGGTTGAGTTTGAAGGGGTCATATATTAGCAAACGTATCCTGCGAATCAGAATCTCATCTGCCGCAACTACTTTGTGGGCTGTCACAATGACAAGGGGAGGAGTGAGGTCGGAGGCATAAAAATACAGTAATGGGCCCCCGGAACTCGGGGCCAAGTAAGCCGTTGAGGACCAAAAATATACCCGTCCCTCCGAACATCCGTTAGTTTGTGAGTTCCAAATTAGCAGTGGACGTTTCTGGTTGTCCTTGAGCAACCTGGATTCTTAGCAGCCTCGGTCTAGCAACGACTAGTGATCTGTACCTTGTGTAAATTATTGATAGTGGCATGACCATTTGTATTTATGAGTTACAAGCTTTTAATAAATACAATTATCAGTGTAAAACTTGTCTTTTCATTAACACGTCGAATTATATATGCAATAATCATGCATGTTACACCGTGGTGACAGGGGGCGTGGAGGTATCCCACCGCTGTCACCATATGTTACGGCTCGAAGGGGGCGTGTAGGAATCTCTCCACCTCTTCCGCCATCCATGCCGTTGCTCCCTTGGGGAATGGCCATTTGCAAGGCTAAGCACTTGGTACTTGTCTCGTTAGTTTCTTCTTGGCTTTTAGTTCACAGTCCTGATAACACAGGGAGGTAGGGGATAACGGGGAAATAGAGGGTGTGACTGGGGTTAAGTCATTAACACTACACATCCCCTTCACTCGGTCTACTTTCGTCTACTAATATATACTTTATATACATTTTACTTTCATGGCCGATAGTGGCCGGTTACGTACACATTGTAATTTGGAGGAAACTACAGTTGGGTTCACCATGCCTAGCTTTCGAGCTACTTCCTACGTCCCCACTCAGGGCCTACTCTCTCTGCTCTAACCCTGTACATGACACTTTAATAATATATCACTGTATATCCATGACTGATATGAACAGTTCGGCTTCCTTGGTGTAGGAAGCTGATGGTGTCCCCTCACTTGGTCTGGTACGACCCTGGTTTTGGCCCTCCGGGCCTCTGGCTGGCTACTCACTTAACATTGTACACAGTTAGATTGATGTGTATAAATTTATTGTTTGATCCGAAAAGATTCAATGATCGATTCAATGATAGATGCTCTTCCAGTTGCGTCCGAAAATTTATAACATTCCCCCTATTGACTAGTGTTTTTGGGGTAAGCTCCGCCCCTTCATTCGAGCGAATTTGCCCCCTAATGTCCGTCTCTCGTTGGTCAGCTGGATAAAGAGGTTTGGATCTCCTTAGGCCGTCTCGGTGAGTCGGCACTCTGTACGCCTTGGTCGTCTAAAACGACGGTGCGTAGTTTTGTGGGTAGGTAACCATAAGGAAGAAAATGTATGTCCGAAGGTTTCCCCTGTACGAGTGTTGTTAGTTCCCTTTAGCACAAATCGTCATGAAGTCAGTAATATATTTATATCTAGAAATTATTTCGTGATCAATTTCCTTACAAGGAAGAAAATCTCATAAAAATTGCAGATGGACTGAGAATGTACTACGTCTGTTTTCTTTTCTTTCTACTAAGCAACAGTATGACCGCCTCTGTGGTCCAGTGGTCAGATCCAGAGATCCGGGCTCGATTCCCGGCGCTACCAGATTTTCTGAGAAATAGTGGGTCTGGAACGGGGTGCACTCAGCCTCTTTAGGATAATTGAGGAGCTCCTTGAATGGAATAATAGCGGCTCCGGTCTAGAAAACCGAGGTTAAGGGTGGTGGGAATCCGCTGAGCTGACCACGAGACACTCTCTATCCGCAAAAGTTGACACTATCTTCGCCGACAAGTTGCGGTGGCTCGGTCGATATAATTCGCTTGCGGACTAAAGCCACGGAGTTGAAGTAAACGGTATTGTTATTGTTACTGTGACACAGCAAGAATGACAGAGATGTAAAGAATTATAATGACGAGATGTAGGCATATCCCGTACAATGCTTTATCATGACTTCTCATGAAATTATAATGGGGTGAATGAAGTAAGATGTAAGGGCATTTTCAACATTATTTATGATAACGGAATAGTGTTTCACATAATTCTTGCATTCGTATTGAAGGTCCCTTACCCAGTTTCTGTCATAAAAATCGTTCCCTACGTGTTCTTGGTCTGTAATCTGACAAAAGACCGCCTTCCGAATAGCTTCGTAGATATGGTCTGACCCTAATATTCAAATGAGCGCAAAAGAGAATATACTCTTTTATTGGGCATAATGTGTTTCATGAACATTTACACAGATCTATATTTGTAACACGAAAACACACACAGTATAAGTTACGTGCCCAAAATGACGCCAAATGCTTCTGTTCTGCAGAATGACCGGAGTCGAGAGAACCTGTTCGCATATTTGACAGAAGAGTACAGAAAGCTCTGGCTCAGGCTAAGCCAACTGGCTTCGGAAACGGGTAAGAAGCCGTCACAACAACGTGACGGTATTTGTCACGTTCCCTTCTAGAGAAAATTTGTTAAATCTATCTGTCTGTCTGCCTGCCTGCATGCAGCCCTTGTGAATCTTGACCGCTTTATCATTTTCTTAATCTATACACAATCGGTAGGACTCCTTGGATGTGGGATCAGCCCGTCGCAAGACAGCTATCTATATAGAGAACAACATAAACACAGAAAGAGCGCACGCAGACATTTATGCCTCGTGTGGGATTCGAACTCACGAAGCCAGTGTTAGAGGGGGCGAAGACGTGTCATGCCTTAGACCGCCCGGTAACTGTGCTAGGCCATTTTGTTAAATTTGTTGAATATGTTAAATTTAATTACGTACGTAAAAATCAACTGTGCATTTGTGAAAAGCATCTATCGAGTGTTTGTCTTTTGTATTGATAATGCTCTTTTTCAGTCTATCTCTATTCCTGTTCCTCCCACTCTGAGCCTAAGACATCCGTGAAACGCTTCTTTTCACTTCAGTTTCTTAATTTTAGACAGTCGGTAGGAATCCTTGGACGGGGGATATGCCCGTCGCAAGGACGCTACTTACACATAAGCACAGAATAAAGGCAAACATTCCTGCCTCGATTGGGATTCGAACGCACGATCCCAGTGTTCGAGCGAGTGAAGGCATTTGATACATTAGACCTATCCGCGCCATATCTCAAGCGGTTAGTCGCTGTCTTCCAACAGCGGCGGCCCGGGTTCGATCCCAGGTCTGGTCAAGTGGAGTTTGTGTTGGACAAAGTGACGCTGGGGCAGGTTTCCTCCGAGTACTTCGGTTTCCCCTGCCAATCTTCGTTCCACCAATTGCTCCACAATCACCCTCACCTATCATCTGGGGCTGGTACAATAGGCCAGAAGTGGCTGCAGTACAAAGAACTTGTTCAGTCACCTTGGACTGTCATCTCCAGAACTCGACTCAATTCTCCAATTCTAATTCTCTCATCTAATTCTCTAATCCAATTCCCGAATCCCCCTAGCTACAGGCAGGATCTCATTATATAGACTCGGGTCGGACTCCATACAAAGCACGTGTCACGTGTCAGAATGCGCGGCGCGGACCAGGTGGAAAACATCTCTTCTCTTGTCTGAATTGTTGTGTAACATAGCAACTAGTTGTAACATGATCCAGTGAGAACACAGCTCCTATTGTTGCGTGTTCGCTGGTATGTGTATACTGAGTCGTTGCCTAGCAATGGTCATATTCGCCATAATATTTTTCTGATTTTAGGCAATTTCATGGGGAAGGCGGCAGTATTTTTGCTGACGTCCTGCATTTTCGTGCATTATGCAGCGCTTTACGGCTGTCTTGGTGGGATTCTAACCAAGGGACATTCAGTATCCGAGTCGGTTGTACTGGGCGTTGTCTTCGTGCTTGGTATTGCGTCTTTATATATGATCTGCGGCGGAGCTCACCAAGTGACGGACACAGTAAGATCTTGATGTGTTAATTTTTCGAACCGTGAGTACATTATGGAGAGGACAAGGGAAAAAGTTCCTTCACGAGGAATTGCTAATACGTCCAAATAAGTCACACAACAAAAGGACAGTGGCCATCTCTTCAGCACAAAAAACACGTAATTGCGACTTATATTTCTCAAGATGAATCCTTTTGAATTTATTCAGAACGTATTATTGCATCTGAAAATTAATTATTTCCTAAAAATTAACAATGTTGAAATAATGAAAGTATTTATTGTTTATATGAAATATTTTAAAATAAATTCTTAATGTTTAAATCTTTCGCATGCGTCTTAATATTGTACACAGTAGCACGTCACTTTAAACTTCAAATGGCGCGTGAATATTAGCGAACTACAACATATACACACTGAATTCAACTCCGTGATTTTAGTCCGCAAGCGAACTATACCGACCAAGCAATCGCTGCTTGTCGGGGAAGTTTAGTGCCAACTTTTGCGGATAGAGGGTGTCGCGTGGCCAGCGAAACGAATCCCCACGGCCGATAAGTCCGGTTTTCTAGACCGGAGCCGCTGTTTCCCTGAACGAGCTCCTCAATTATCCTCACGAGGCTGAGTGGACCCCATTCCAGACACACTACTTCTCAGAAAGGATCTAGTAGCACCGGGAATCGAATCCGGACCTCTGAATCTGTAGCCAGGAACGCTGACCACTAGACAACAGAGGCGGTCCCTATCCTCAGAGATTGCAATTCTCTCTTCTGTTCCTAACAAACGTGATCCGATAAGGCGATAAGTCTTCTAAATACTAAATAGATCTCTTTAAGCATTAAGCCTCTATTGAATCACTGTGAGTACAGATCTCTTTACGCATTACAGTTTGCATACGTCTCTAAAGAATTGGATCAAGCAGAGACACGCATAAAGAAAAGATGCCAAAGACAGAAATATTTTACGTTGTACTACGTTGGAACGCAGAATTAAATATTTTCAAAACAATTTCTTGCGTTACATAAGTGGCTAGCTTCTTTGATAAGTTTCATATGCCCACATACAATAAGTTTTCTTATACAATTCCTTTTCAATGTACCTTAATTTGCCTTGACTGCAATCCGCTCGATAAAGCTCCAGAGATAATTATGTGAGATTGAGAGCTGTAGCTCTCTCAACACGAATCTCATCAGAGGTGCGAAATAGGAGCCTACAGGAAAGAGAAGGGGCAGTTCATTTAATGTGAGAAAGATATATATATATATTAGCACCATAACTACAGTACTGTTATGGGTCTTCGAGCCCTGTGTTGGCAGATAATCACGGAATATGAACTTTTTGGTAAGGTAACGTTTTGTACTATTCAGAACATTAACTTCATAGCCGCTCAAAATCCATAGGACAGGTCTTCGATTTGACTGTCATTAAAAAAGGAGTAGTTGGCGTCAGGAATATTAAATCTTATGGAGATTGATCATAAACGTACTAATTCTGTATGAAATTGCTCAATTTGACAATTATTCACGGAAATAAATAATTGTGTTGAATCATGTTACCCTAGGCAGCAAAATCATTCTGCTGTAAATAATAGTGTTTTGACATGAATATAAGAAATGTTGTGTATTATTACAATGGATAGAAAGCTCTATAGATAGATAGATAGATAGATAGATAGATAGATAGATAGATAGATAGATAGATAGATAGATAGACAGATATGCAGATAGACAAATAGACAGATAGGTAGATAGATAGATTGATTGATAGACGGATAGATATTTTTAAATTAAAATAATTTATTTAACAATATGTAGTTAACAGTGACAATAATTCTTACAACACAACATGTTCTCGTAAATGAAGGTAAATAACATATATTGAAATGTGTACTGAATTTTACGGGCAGTTGATGTATACAGTAGCATTAGATCTGTTTGTTGAACGTAATTCGTTCCTCTTCAATTTTTCCAAGTATGTGTTTGTGTAGCGAGTACCTGTCGAACGCCTCGACGTCATCTTGCCATATGCTGTAGTGCATTTCTAGAATTAGTCTGAATTGCAGCCTCATGCGATACATGCGTTGGTAGTCTGGTGGGTTTTCCTGGGTGTTCTTCGTTGCTAGGTATCTCTTGTATATGGTGGCCTTGGATATGGCTATTAAGTAATTGGCAAGTTGTTGGGGTGTTGTATCTAGTTTGGGGTATCCATATAATATTTGCTTCTTTTGCAATGGGTGGGGGCCCAGCAGGTCATGGAGCGTCTTGGTTAGACGGCCCTAGAAGGGTGTGACTGTGGGGTAGTCGAAGAACATATGATCAGCCGTCCTTGTTGTGCCTGGGCACCAGGGGCAGTCTGGTGTGTCCTCCTTGACAAATTTGAGCAGCTGTTGCGGTGTGGCTATCCTAATGTGTAGCACCCTCCATGAGAAGTCGCCGTCTTTGCTCATAATGGGGTGGTGATATATTGCTTTCCACTGGTGTTTTCCCAGTTGCCAATGACATTCCCCGTTGACCATTTTTTTTTCTATGTTGGCTTTGTATAATTGGTTGTATGCCCTGCGTTTGGGTATGGGGAGGGGAGTCAATTGGTCGTTGGGTTGTTTTGTGACGTAAGCGCTGGGGGTTGTGTTAAGGAAATGGTCTTCAGTGAAAGGTTTGGGTAATTGTGGTTGAAAAACGCTTCTGCTTTTCGTAGGTTTGCTGCCTGTCTAAGGGTGGTCGGTTGGGAGCAGTGTGTTGTGTCGATGTCTTTCAGTTCTTTCCAGTGACCATTCTCCGTGATGAGGTCTCCTATATATGTTATATTTAGAGCCTTCCAAGATTCGTCAAACATAACTTTGTTGCCGGAAATAGGAGGGTTCATGAGGGTGGAGTCGCGCAAGGGGATGTGTCTTAGGTCTTCAAGGGACTGTAGGTTGGGGTTAACAATGAGTCTAATGTCGTGCCAGGCTTCAAGTTCGCTGGCGTAGAAGGGTGTCAGTCTGGGAAAGCGCGCTGGATTCAGGTTCAGTTTGAGCACGGCTTCTGCGTGTAGGCCTGGGCCATACATCCTGATGTTGTTTGCTTGGAAGTACAGTGTCAGGTTTCGAGTGCGCTGGCGAAGAATGGTGTCAGTCGGGAAAGCTCCCTGGGATCAGGTTCAGTTTGAGCACGGCTTCTGCGTGTAGGCCTGGGGCATACATCATGATGTGTGCTTGGAAGTACCACGCACACCCTTTGTTATTTCTGGTTATAAAATTTTGCAAAAAGTTAAAGCGTATGGTTTTAATGCGGGTTGGACTGTGGTCTTCCAGTCTTCCATAGACAAAGTTAGGATGTTTCCAGTGTTTGCCCTGCCATGTGACTCGTGTCTAGGAATGTGGTGGTGGGTTGGAGTATGGTTAGTACGTGTGTCATTTTGGATAGATTTTTTCTAATAATAATTTTATTAGCAATAACAATAATAACAATAACAAATAACAATTAACAATAGCTTATATTAAATAATATATATATATATATATACCGAGGCTTACGTTTTCTTCTTACATGTTGGTGTTTAAAAGTTGTTGAGTATGATACGTCCGTTTGTGATTTTGCCCTGGATGTTGTTGTGTAGGCAGTAGGTTTGAAAGATTTTCGAGTCCATTCTTCAAAAGCTGTGATGCATTTCTAGTTGCAGACGAAAGTGCAGTCTCAGTTGGAACATGCGTTGGTAGTTGGCCGCATGGTGATTTATGCTGTTTCCTGATGCTGCTAAAATGTCTTGTAGAGTGTTGATTTGGCTAGGACTATCAGGTAATTTGATAGTTGGTGTGGGGTGGTGTGTAGTGAAGGGTAGCCATAGAGGATGTGTTCCTTCTGTAGTGTGTATGGTCCTAGTAGTATATGAAGTGTGTTTGTGAGTTTGTTCCAGAAGTCTACGGCAATGGGGAAGTCAAGAAACATATGTTCAGTTGTCCCCGAGGTGCCAGGGCACCAAGGACAGTCCGGTGTATCTTTTCTCTACCAGCGGTGGAGGTGCTGGGGCGTGGTTATTCGGTTGTGCAGGATTTTCCAGGCTATATCGCCGTCTTTGCTAAGTATGGGGGGCTGATATGCTGCTTCCCATTTGGGTTTCCCTAAGTTCCAGTAGCATTCTCCGTTTACTAAAATGTGTTTGTTTAGGTTGAGTACACTGTGCGTTTAGGTATGGGGAGCGGAATTAAATTGTTGTTGGATTGTCGGACAACGAAGGTATGGTGCGGTTGGAGGGGTGTGGCTTTGGCCGGTAGGTTGGGATAGTGTTGTGGGAAAAATGTTTCTTCTGTTTTGAGATTGGCTGTCAGTCTGCGGATAGTTGGTTGGGTGCATTGTTCCGTGTTGATATTCTCTCTATTTTTATCCAGTCACCGTTGTCTTTGAGGAGATCACCTAAGGACTAGTTGATGCTTAGTGTGCTCCAGGTCTTTTCAAAATGCAAGCTGTGTCCAGAGATGTGTGGGGTTAGGAGTGTGGAATCTTGTATGGGGGTGCTCCTTAAGTAGTCATAGGATTGGAGGTTGGGGGTTTGAATGGCGTTCATAGTGTGCCAGGCCTTCAAAGCGCTGGCGCAGAATGATGGCATGACTGACTATTTGGCTGGTATTAGTCTTAGTTTGAGGATATCCTCTGCTTGTAGTGATGGGGCATATGCTCGGATATTATAAGCAAGGAAGTGCCCTGCATTCCCCCTATTTATGTTGGCAAGGGATTTTGTTAGGAATGTGATTCTTATTGGATGCGGCTAGGGACGTGATGCACTCCTATTCCGCCGTCTTCTAGTTTTCCATATACGAAGTTTGGGTGCTTTAGATGCTGTCCTTGCCATATGAACTGTACTATTAATTTGTCTATTGTATTGAGGAATTCGCTGGTGGGTTGTAGTATTGTGAGTACACGAGTGAGTTTGGCGCTGACTATTTGGTTGAGTGTGCGTTTTCGTTCTTGGAAAGACGTAGTGTAGGGAATTTTTATCCATTGATGAAGTACCGTTTTGGTTTTGGTTTCCAGTTCGGATTAGTTTTGCTTTTGCCATGCTGCTGTGTTTCCAAGGTAGATTCCAAGGAACTTCCCTCCTTGTGTACTCCATTGGAATCCTAAGGGGTTCTCTGTGCGTGTTCTCCAGTTCCCTGCGAATAATCCTGTTGACTTCGGTACATTGAGTGTGGAACCTGATAGGGCTCGATAGGTCATGAATGTGTGCAGTAGTTATGGGAAACTCTCATTTTGGGTGATGACCACAGTAACGTCATCCGCATATGAAGTGGTGACGAGTGTTTTGGTGACGGAGGAGGGTATTGAGAGTCAAACTTCTGAAGGTTGTTGTTACACATTAGTAGGAAGGGTTCGATGGTTCGAGTGAACAGTGGACCCGACAGGGGTCTCCTTGTTGCATTCATATGGCATATGGGAAGGGGGCTGTGAGCACACCGCTGATCTTCACTAGCCCTTGGGCATTGTGGTATATTGTGGGTATGTTTTTAATGAAGGTTTTGCCGAATCCGAACTTTTCTAGTACATGGAATATGTATGGGCGTTCGACGCAGTCATACGCGGAGGCTTGATCTAGTGATATGACTGCGAGTAGGAGATCGTGTTGGTTGACGTAGTCTATGGAGTCCCGGATAAGGTGTAGGTTGGTGTGAATGCTTCTGTTGGGTATACAGTAGCTCTGATCAAAGGTGATGAGTTGGGGGAGCACTGCTGTCAGTCGTTTGGCGAGGGCTCGTGTTATTAGCTTGTAGTCTGTTCAGTAAGGTGATAGGCCAGTTGTTGGAGGTCTCCTTTCTTGGGAATGAGGGTGACGATTCCGTTAAGCATGGATGCGGGCAGTTGTTCCTTTTGAAAGCTTGCGTTGGCCACTTGTAGGAGGAAGGGGCTTAGCTCTTTCCAGAATTGCTTATAAAATTCATAGGTGAGTCCATCTAGCCCGGGTGATTTTCCTGGTTTGGCGTTTTGGAGAGCACTTAGGAGTTCATTCATGGTTAATGGGGCGTCGCATTTGTGTCGTTCATCTTCGTCTAGGATTGGTATTTCGGAGAATATGTCTTTTCTTATGTTGGGGTTGTTTCCTTTTGTGTTGTAGAATTCTCGATACTAATTTCGCACTTCTTGCTGGATTCGGTTAGGTTCCGTGATAAGGATGTCTTGTATTTTAAGGGTTTTGAGTTGGGTTGGTGTGTGTGGGGAGGTTTGGTTGGGAAAGATGGGTCGTTGTGTTTTTTGGGGATGTTGGATTAGGTTGTTCGTTTGTAGTATTCGGCGTTTGGCGTCTCGTTGAAATTTTTGTTGCAGTGTCGTTCCTGTTGTACTGAGAATTCGTTCTTCGGTTTCGGTTAGAGTCTGTTTCTTTGTCAGATATTCTATTTGGCGTTCTAGTTCTTCGTATTGCTGATTCTTTTGTCTTCTTTGATGCTCTTCGTATCTTTGTGTTTGTAGCTTGAGCTCTTGTTTCATGTCGTCCCATAACTCTTATATGTCTCATTTTCCGTGACTGCAGCTGCATAATATTTTATGATGGTAGCTATGATGTCAGTGATGGTGTTGCCGTTGAGGAGTTGATTTTGAAATTTCCACAGAGTTGAACGTTGTTTTCTTTGCGGTGTTGTTAAATTAAGGGAGTGTCCTGCGTGATCTGCGAAAGGGGAGCATATTTGAGGGGAGTTCTGTTTGGTGGATCCATTGTTTAAAGATATATATCCTGTCTAGTCTGGATTTTGGGTGCGTTGTTTGATTCCCGCGGTATGTGTATTGATTGCTTCCTGGATGGAAGCTCCTCCACACGTCGATTAAGTTGTGCATTTGGATCATTCTGCTTATTATTTGGGCTAGTGCCGTTCGTCTATCCGTGTGGTTTTCTCTGTCTTTGGGTGTTAAGGTGACGTTCCAGTCTCCTCCAATGAGGATCTGTCTGTCTGTTGGTATATTGTCTAGATGTGTTTTTAGGATGTTTGTGACTTCTGTGGCTTGAATCGTGTTTATCGGTATGTATATGTTAAGGATTTGGAATTCAGTATTATGCAAGGTGATGTGGCAGGTCTGTAGATAACCTGGTGTAAGGTTGCGCTCTGAATGTATCGTTATATGCGATTGGCGTGGGGTGCATATACCAATGG
>NW_019733336.1:38165-38615 GCF_002891405.2 Cryptotermes secundus
GGAGATCTGCTATATCTAGGAGGTTTGTTTCCTGTAATAGGAGGATATCTGCTCGATGTCGGTTTGCATATAAGGCCATGCGGTTCTGTTTTTCTAGTCCTTTTATGCCTCGTACTTTGAGGGTGATTATCTTGACCATAATGATGAGTCGTAGAAAGTACATATGTTTTTTTATCTAGGCCTTGCAGTGGTCGCTTCTTGGGTTCTGTTTTTTTTATTATTATTAGTTGAGGCTTTCAATTATGCGTTTCATCATTCTACGTAGATTGCAGTCTTTAGTTTGAAACAGATTCTCCTCCAGCATGCTGACAAGTCCTGCAGTGCTGCTGGTGTGTTCTTTGGCTATCACCTTGGGATCTTTGTGTCTTCTGCAAGTTTTGAGGAAGTGTGAAAGGGTTTTAATTTATATGGGGTGCTTTCCTTGTTCTTTTAAGTTGTCGCATAGTGTGT
>NW_019733336.1:38696-40402 GCF_002891405.2 Cryptotermes secundus
ACTCTCGGAGTACATCCGGACACGTCTAAACTGTTCAATGGCCCACTTTTGTGTGTCTGTGTGGCGTCAGCTTCGCCAAAGCGTGGTGAAGCCAACCCACGCAAATTCCATTACATAGTTTCACTACTTTTGTAGTGCTTGCTGATTGGTTGTAACGAACTAATTATTTTGAATTCGACCAATAAGGTCTTGACTTACGTGTCCTTAAGGAAAAAGGCAACCAAAGCTCTTGGGATTCCCACTGACCTTATCCTGTATGTTGTCATTCGTGTGGTGAAGTCTCTTAGCTTCTTGCGCACAAGTTATAGCGTGCATTCCTGGGCAAGAGAGGTTCTAAATTGGGTTACCTAAGGGCAGTCCTAAACTCTGTTCGGCTTCAGTCTCTTGGCGTTGTTTGAGTCGTATTTTTGGGTGGCTCTTGCAGGTCTTCATATTCGTCAGAGAGTAGCTATTGCAAAACAGTGAAAACTTTCCTTTCTATTGTTTCCGTTGATTCATGTGTATTTTGTGGATGTTGTTTCTGTTGTTTGTGTCCTCGGTTGTTTTTCTTCGTTTCGAAGGTTTGGGGTGTGGGGCAGGGGGTGTAGGGTTCTGGTGATGCATCGTCCATTCTCTCCGACTCTTGGTGGTGTTCCGTATGCTGTTTCCGTTCGCCAGTCTGCATGGGATTTTGTTGACCTTGAGGCTTCGGAGTGAGGGGAACGTGATCTTTATGCTGCATTTTTTTTATATGTTTGTGTTTTCCGTTGGTTGGAGTCTCTGTCGCGGCGGAGTAAGTACAGGGAAAATCGTTGTGTTTTCCAAGGTGTTTTCTTGCTTCTTCGAGCTGGCGTCCGGCGTTGTTGTGCTGGCGGATTGTGGAGTGGGGAGTTGAGTGTGTGTTGTTCTTCTTCCTGCTGCCAGGTCAGCAAAGGTGATGGGGCCTAACTTTGACTGTGCTTTTGTGTGGCAATTTTTTTCGACGTGTCCTGGTTTATGGCAGTTTCTGCAGGTGGTGTCATCACACGTGACGTAAATTACATAATTTACCCCTTCGTGATCTACATTGATTGTAGATGGGATTTTTTTTTTCTTGTCAGGTATTATCATGTAAACCATTCTTCTGAAGGATTTTATATGTTTTAGGTCTGGATGGGCTGTGGAGATGGAGAGTTGTGAGAGAAGGGACGTAGGTTTCCCAAAGTTATGTAGTAGTGGTATCAGTGAATCGTCAGGAATGTCGGGGAGAACATTAGTGAGTACGACTCTTTTGGATGCCATAATGTACGGCCTGCACTGAATGTATGTGTCGTCTATGTTTATTCCGCCATTATGCATATTGATTATTACTGAGGTAAAGGAATATGAGCTGATTGTCTTTACTTAAATAAGTAATCATAAGAAAACACTTTGTTACGTTTCGACAAATGTGTGTATGAAATTGATATCGAGCGCAGAGACGATACGATAAGACGAAAGCACTACGAGCGATAAGAATAAATGGAATTAGCATTTCGTAATCTCCCATAGAGAGATATGACAACTTGAACCCATTTGGTAATTATTCAAGCATGAGCCTTTTCAATCGATAACATTATAACGAATTAACTTCGAAGAAGGTTGGTTGGAACAATGTAATCTCATGGAATATAGACTTGAGTCATGTCTGCCAGAATGGATTGCACTGATCCCAAAAATTGGGAAAAGTTTTTATTCAGATATATTAC
>NW_019733336.1:43105-44203 GCF_002891405.2 Cryptotermes secundus
AGGAAGTAATAATTTAGGAGACCTAGATGTAAATGAGAGAATTAAATAATTTTCCTGGGGAGTAAAGCGCGGCTGGCGAGTAAGGCTGACAAAACTACTGCCAACTTTGAGCCGATTGTCTAGATAATGTGGGATCCTCAACGTCTCACAACCCTATGGGCCTTCACGGCCTGTTGCAGGGATAGCTTTGCTTTTTAGATGTAAATGAGATTTTAATATTAAAATGAATGTTAAAGAAATAGTGTGTTACAGTGTGTAATAAATTCATTTAACTCAATATAAAGTGCAGTGACTGGTTCCTGTGTACATGAAAAGGAATTTTGGGTTCCACAAAGGGGTGCATAATTTATTAACCAGCTGGTCGATTATTCGCGTCTAATGTGGAGCCATGTTTCATGGAATTGGCACACTTACAGTTATAAGGAATGAAGACATAAGGAAAAGTGTGAATATATTTCGCATTACCGTTTAGTGACCAGACAGTGTCCACACGTAAAATCGCACAAGAAGACTGTCCATCCCCCATTAGANTAGTGGAGCAGTAGTGCAGGTCAGTATAACGATTGGCTAGGGCTGGATGACCGAGGGGTCGTAGTTTAAGTCCTTTTAGGGGTAAGAATTTTCTGCATGCCTCCCAGACCGGCTATGGGGTCCACCCAGCGTCCTAACCAATCGTTCCCGAGGGTGAAGCGGCCGCGGCGCGAAGCTGATCACTCACCTGCAACTGGTGCCGAGGTCAAGGAAAATGGAACAATATATCCACTCCCCCATTCGTCTTCATGGCATAGTGCTTAATTAGTCAAGCACAGGGACAATTTTAACGTCTTTCGCATCTCATAGCTACATGTAAGAATGAAGCTTTCACTGTTCTACACACTTCAAAGTCATTATAGGACACACTAGGTCATCTCATTCTGTTACAGTTTTCACTAATTAGTTAAGCACAGGGACAGCTGTATATCTTTTTTTTTTCTTTCTGTCGTGGTTCAGTGACTTCTTAGTCAATTTCCTGCGGCTTACGTTTGTCTTTTCGGAGCCCAAACGAAATTAGAAGGACATGCTTGTGAAGAGGAGGGTGTGAATGACATTCCTATGTTC
>NW_019733336.1:44267-56508 GCF_002891405.2 Cryptotermes secundus
CGCGACCTACTTTTACCTTCCTGAATATTTCAGAGTTTACTGGATGTAAGAGAATACCGCAGTGACGAAATGTGTGAATATTTTTATCTGTTAGTACGCATTGTGCACTATATAGAGCAAGATATATGAAGCAAGCGCAGTATCGTGTGTCACGCTCAGTTTATTTTAACATACCAAAATGATCTTGATCTACGAACAGGTTCTTTCTAAGGAAACCAACATTTCCCAGTCGGACAAAACTCTTCCCGTCTCTTGAGAAGCCCGAAGATTCTTTACAACGTTCATAATATCCACCACTGAACACTAACCAAGGCAAGTTTATCCATATCTCACACACGTTGTTGCCTTAAGCTCAGTCTTAATTATCAATCCAACACGCGTCTACATCTTGCAAGTTGGCTTTGTCCTTCAAGGTTTCCAGACAAAATTTGTGATAGCAATTTTCCTCGTACACAGCATTTGAATTTATCGGAACACGTCACAAAATGGCAGTGATATTGCGCACAACTTATATCAGAGGTGATTCGAAATTTGTAGAATCATTTGTTCAATTACATTACAGGTGCTGTTTCAGAGAGTTACTGGAAAACATCTGGTCCTTCCGCTAATAGGACAATTGATTCTGCACATGCTATTTTTGTTCTGCGTGGGATTGGTTATACTCTTTTTTAATACAGTCGACCAGTATTTGCCTTTTTTGGAGAATGCCTTCCTTCTATGTTCTCTTCCTGCAAAGTTATTTGTGCTTTTCCATTCGAGAAATGGAATACTACGCTCTTCAACTTGCTAGCGTCGCGTTTGTTGCACGATTCAAGGTAAACACACCAGGAACTGTGTCAATATTCTGGTTGGATGGTTCATAATTAGTGCACATCTATGTGACCTTACCTGCAGTTTGTCACTTTTTGTGTCGAAAGTTCCACGGTTGAACTGAGCCATTGGCATCCGATTCACATGATCAGAACACATGGCAGAATTTCATTTTAACACTGAGACATCTTTAAGCTATTTGGGAACGACAATAAAAACCAGAACCTGATTCAGGATGAAATTAAAAGGAGGTTTACCTTGGGTAATGCTTGCTACCATTCAGTGCAGAACCTTTTGTCTTATCATCTGCTGTCAGAAAATATAAATTTAGAATATATAAAACTATAATTTTGACTGGGTTTCTATCTGAGTGCGAAACCTCGCCTCTGATATTAAGGGAGGAACAACATAGGCTGAGAGTGTTTGAGAACAGGGTGTTGAGGAGTATATTTGGACCGAAGAGAGATGAAGTGACAGAAGGTTGGAGAAAACTGCATAATGAAGAGCTTCATAAGCTGTACTCCCCTCCAATTATAACTAGAATGACCAAGTAAAGGAGGATGAGGTGGAAAGAGCATGTAGCACGAATGGGGGAGACGAGGAATGCATATAGGATATTGGTGTGAAAGCCAGAAGGAAAGGGTCCACTGGGAAAACCAAGGCGTAGGTGGGTGGACAACATTAAAATGGATCTTCGAGATATAGGATGGGATGTTATGGATCGGATTGATGTGGCTCAGGATGGGGACCAGTGGAGGGCTCTTGTGAACACGGTGATGAACCTTCGGGTTCCATTAAATGCTAGTCAATTCTTGAGTAGCTGTCGAATTGGCGGATTCTCAAGAAGTGCTCAGCCCCATGAGTTAGTGAGTGAGTACCGAGACATCTGTGTACTAGCAGATTCTAAAAGGGTTCAATGGCTGAGGTTAACTTTTATAACGGACCCAACAGGCTAGGGCCTCCTACCCCTTCGCCTGAGGACGCATACAAATCCAGTTTCCAAAACAGTATGTTCTTTAGAAACTCTGACGATGAAGAAACTCCAAAATCCCAGTAATTCCGAGTAGCTAGGCACTAGCTTTTCCACTTGCTATCAAGTTTATCTACATAATCATAAACTTTCTCTTATAATTTGTTTCTAACATGCCCAATCACGTGGGAAGTCACTGGGCTAATTGACACAGCAATGGTATTCCAAGTGTACGACTCAGAAAGCTTTAATTAACGTGGATTTCAACTCCCCAAAACTTACTCCGAATCTTGGTTTCAGAACATATTTCGATATATGTCGTACAGTCAGTGTGTGAAGACTAACATTGCACACTTAATTACGTAAAAGGGAAAAAATGTCATCGCCGATACATATATATATATATATTATATTATTTGTGTTCTCAGAATTACTAGGTTTTTGAACTTTTTCCATCGTTAGGTGTTCTAGAAACTAGAAAACACAGTGTTTCGGAAACTGGTTTTGTTTCCGTCATCAGGTAAGGGGAGAAGACACCTACCCAGTCACGTCCCTTATAAAGAGTTAACCTCAGTCTCTGTAAGGGACCCAACAAAGTAGTTGTCTTCCACCATCACCTGATGACGGAAACAGACCTAATTTCCGAAACGTTCTATTTTCTAGTTTCTAGAATCTCGGACGATGGACAGAGTCCAAAACCCCAGTAATTCTGAGTACTATACACCATGACAGAACCCTTTATATACTGTTTGTCTTAATTATTTCTCTTCAGAATCGAAAAGTTCCGTTCAATAGGTAGATGATGTATCGAGTCCAATGGGAGACGAAAGAAGCTCTCGTGTACATATGTCCCTCCCCAAGTAATTGAAACCATTGAGTTCTCTGTTCTTACTTCACATTTTAACAAAATTTCCGTGTCCTATAGATTTTAATAAATACATTATCACATGACGCCACTTCAAATGTTTACGGTTTTGCGTGCCTCTCGCCAGTTAGTGTGGTCAATCTTTAGCGTTAATTCAACGTATATCAGTGGAGTTTCACAGGATGAATTATCAGCTGCATTCAAAATACAAACTGTGGTTCAGTTAGCTTAGAAGTTAACTTAAAAAGTCATTACTACTGTTAATCTAACTTAAGTCATCTGACTGATTATTCTTAATTAATTAAAAGTACAGGAGTTTTGCTCAAGCTCATACGCAGTAATAAGAATGGAGATTAATTTTGGCGCGAGGGCTCTGGAATAGATCTGGACTATACTAGCAAGACGGGTGTCTATTTATACCATAACCTACAAACCACACAATAATCACACCTTTACTGTCGTTCTTTAGAAATGAGCAAAGTCATCTGCCTTCAAATATGGTGGAATAGCGCAGTAAGAATGAACTATCAACATTCCTGTGTGAATGGGTTATTTAGTAACAGAGCAAGCGTATCAGAGCACTGGGAAACCCCTCATTCATGCAGTAGACCTCCTTGAATGATAGAAATACATGCAGCCCTGCCTACAGGTGCACGCAGTGCCTGCTCCAGTCTACTGCAAGAGGAACATCTGCGATGGGTGTTTCACCAGCGTTAACTCCGACACAAACTTGCGCCTCGCTTGTTTACAATATCATTTATGTTCAACTTAAAACCAGAAGCAAAAGCAATAATTACAGAACAAGATTATGTAATTCATTTTATCCGTCGTTTATTCATTAATTAATTGATTCAATCATTCATCATTGGCACTACAACCCATTTTTGGGCACTGGCCTCTTCTTCAGTTTCCGTAATCTTTTTTACACAGACGGTAGGACTCCTTGGACGGGGGATCAGCCAGTCGTAAGGCCGCTACCTACACACGTGACAACTCAAACACATAATTAACGCACACAGACGTCCATGTCTTTGGGATTCGAACCTTCGATCCTAACATTCGAGCTACCGAAGATAGCATATGTCGTTTATAGAGTACTCATCTTCCTTGACTTTGTCAGTCTTAATAATGAAACAACAGAAAATCCCTAGTTTTGTAATATGTTGTAATGATTGCATATTCTTTGTATTTTCAAGTTTATATATAATAGAGTGTACGGGTGTATTTACATTAAACACCTCCATTGAACGATTGATGAATGTACCAATGTAAGCGCCACCTAAATACGTATAGTAATGTTAGATTAACGGCGCGTATTCATTTTTTGCCTGCCGAAAACCGTAAAATTTTCTAAACTCATCATTACTGTCTGCAAGAGTTGGGACGTTCTGGAAGTCCATCTGTGCATCTAGGCATCTCTGTTTGTTGGAAAGATTTCGGTTGTCTTTAAACCATCCTGATGATGATCCCATGCTAATGTAATGACATGCGGTAATATGAACCATTGTCTCTGGATTCTTTTCAATGACGTGAAGGAAATGCTACTGTAATCACCTTGTTTCTCCATAAGTTCTATGGAATTCTGACTTATGGGATGATTGTTACGCAGCGTTGTGTGGACGAGGGACCGTCTCCTCAGCAGATAGGAGAATACAGGATCCTATGACTTAGATTCAGTCATCTTGTCTTACAAACAGGTACGTTTGTTTGTTACTAAAATAGGATCCTATATATCATATTAGCCGGTCACGGTAGCCGAGCTGTCTAAAGGTGGGGATACACGAGCGCGCCACGGCTGCAACGCGGCATTACAATTGATGCGCGGAGTGATTTGGTGCACCTCGAACAAGCGACGCGCACGGAACGAACCATCTGAATGGGGCGCGCAAGCCGCGAGCCACTGCTTGCCTGCAGTGGTGCTGCGGTAGTTATACCATACATGTTTCAAAAGCAGCAACGTACACCTCGACGATGGTGGTGTAGGGAAGTGTATAAAAAACGGGAAGGTAATGACTTGATGAGAGCTCTCAAATGTCAAGAAATAAGCGGCCAATATAAAAACTTCACTGGGATTAGTCCCACCAACTTTGAAGATTTATTGATGAAAATCGGACGAAAGATCGGGAAAAAGCCCACCAACATGCGAGAACCAGTCTCAATTCAAGATAGGCCTGTATTTACTCATTAGTACTGCTAACAAACTGATTTTATCCAGTGAAGAATGTAATTGTGTAAGAAACAAAATTTAAACTACACTATTCTTTGACAATCTGTGTATATCGATATTCCAGGTTAGCAGTGACTTTACGATTCTTGGCGACAGGAGATTCGTATTATGCAAGCCTTCAAGACCTGTTTCGATTTTTAAAACAGGCTATCGGACAAATAATCCCAGAAGTTTGCGCAGCAATTGTCAACGCATTAAAGGAAAATATAAAGGTCAGTTAAATAAGACTATGTACATTTCTTGCTTCCTTAATGTGGACATTTATTTATCGCAATACATATTTCCAAATATTGAGAGGATTACAGTGGAAAATTTGAAACACGATACCAAGAAAAATCATTTCATACGTTATACAGGTAACTAGATATACATGTTAAGATACATCATTTTGTTTCAGCTTCCCACAAAACCTCTGGAATGGATGCAAATATNGAGTTAAGATACATCATTGGAATGGATGCAAATATGAAAGGTATTTGAAGATGTTTGGAATTTGCCACACTGTGTAGGTGCCATGGACGGGAAACACGTGGTGCTGCAGTCTCCAAGAAAGTCCGGCAGTGAGTTCTTCAATTATAAAACACACTTTAGTATTGTGTTGTTTGCTGTTGTTGATGGAAACTACAATTTTGTATTTGCGGACGTCGGATGTCAGGGAAGAATTTGTGATGGTGGCATATTCAATAACCGTAAACTACATGCAATGATGGCCGATAACACTTTGAGGTTGCCTGTTCCAACAGAACTTCCTCGACGACAAACGAAAGTACCGTACTTCATTGCAGCTGATAACGCATTTCCACTTAGAGAAAACATAATGCAGCCGTACTCAGGAGATCATGTGAAGGGATCTTACCAAAGAATCTTCAATTACCGATTAAGTAGAGCTCGTAGTGTGGTCGAAAATACTTTCGGGATACTAGGTTCAGTATTCAGGGTTTTAAGAAAACCAATGCTGTTGAAAGCAGAGAAAGTCCAATTAGTCCTTATGACAATTATTCATTTGCATAATTATTTGAGAAGATATTCATCAAACGTGTATACCCCTCAAGAATTACTGGACAGTGAGGAAGAAGAAGTATTGGCAGAAGGTTCATGGAGAAACGATGTAAATATGACTTCCATGCTTCCCCTACAGAGGGTACCTCGGAGGTCCTCAGTTTACCTCCAGCAATCGGAATGCTTCATATGCAAACCAGCGGCTGCAATACACTTCTGGGGAACCTGCAACAAATTCAAGGAAAGGAGTAAAATGTAATTTGTAATTAAAATCAAAACTAAATGTAAAGAAACACAATTAAATGTATTAAAATGAAACCTAAATATGTACAATGAAAAGCTTACATTTTCCTGTTCCTATTGATTTTTTCTCGCGTGACTTCTCCCTACTGTACGACGAGAGCAAGCTGATGATTTTTCTTTTGCAATCGTCTTCCGGTCACCCTACATTCATAGCGATGTCCCGCCAAGCGTCACTTTTTTGTTTTTTTATAATAATCATTTTCTCCGGGATTCCACAGTACAGGGAATGATTTGTATGCTTCTATGAGCCCCAAAAATCTTCTTCTGACCACTTCATGTTTGAGGCGTGCGCGCTTCACTGGACAAATGGCAATCAAACCCGACCACACCGCGGCAACGAATCCCTTTGTGTTCGTCAGAAGAACCGACAGGAACCGGATTGCTGCGCGGCAGTCGACGGGTGCGGTGCATGTGTTCAAAATCACGTACACACGAGTTAATACCCGTTCGTTCTATGTTGCATTACAGCAGCGGCACGCTCGTGTATTCCCACCCTAAGTCATGTACTGTCTTCGCTCGCTTGGAAACCGTGATCGTGGGTTCGAATCCTTTTCAGGGCATGGATGTTTAGTTTGTGTATGTGCGTTCTTCTGTGTTTGTGTACAGGTAGAGGCCTTGCGACGAGCTGATCACCCGACCAAAGGGTCCTACCGAATGTGTAAGATATAGAAAAACCGAAGTGAACGGAGAAGTTCATGGAGGTAGGCCTAGGCCCACTGGGGCTGTAGTGCCAAGGAAAGAAAATATCATATTAAGATAGGAATAAGGCCATGCCATAGCTCAAGCGATTAGTTGCTGGCTCCCCACTCTGGCGGCCCGGGTTCCCGGGTCTGGTCAAGTGGGATTTGTGGTGGACAAAGTGGCGCTGTGGCAGGTTTTCTCCGAGTACTTCGGTTTCACCTGCCAATCTTCATTCCACCAATTGCTCCACAATCACCCTCAACTATCATCTGGGGCTGGTACAGTAGGCCAGAAGTGGCCGCAGTACAAGGGACTTAGTCCTACCCCACTAGCATTAAAAAGATTGCAATAATTGTTATTAAATAAGCTAATGTTTCTATGAACCAGCTTATATAGCTACATGTGCACATTTATTCAAAATATTACTGAAAGAAGGAATTCTTTCAAACTCGTATAAACAGTATAAAAATGTAATCGAAAGTAACAGGACAAAGACAGATGAGTAATTACGGGACTTATTCAAACAGAAACCATTCGGATATTGTTCTGGACGAAGGGGCAGAAACTGTTAAATGTATTCCGACAGACGTTGAGGCAGGCGTCCCATTGAAACACCAGCCAATACATTTCATCCCAAAAGATCTCTCTCGATTGCTGCTGGAACCATTTCATCGCCCCTGTTTTGAATTTTTTCACCTGAACCGAACTTATGATGCTTGTGGTTTTCTTGAGGCGACAGATCGTAGGATATTCTACTACTATTAAAATAATGGCCACGTCTTGAAAGTAGTCACACAATATGCGAATCTTCCGAAATCATAAGTACAGGTCCGGGCGGTGGGAGGAAGGTACAGCGTGTCCTGGGTGTGTCATCTCTCGTTCCCTGCCGCCCTCAACGGAACTTCCCAAAGCAACACCGCCGCTCTTTTAGAAACACACACTTCCTCATTCGATTGGTTGGCATCGCTCAGAACTGAGGCGTGGCAGTTTATGTGTGCTGTTTGAACGGATCCTGAGCCTCGAACGCCAGCTTCTAGCCGTGCCACTCCGTTCCTGTTCGCTCTGAACAGAGGCATGTGATCTCCAGCTACCGGCTATATTGGAAGCAGCTCTACGAACGGGTTTCATTTGAACATATCCATACATAAAACATGATGGACGGACGTTAAATGCAAAGAGGTGACAACGCTTGGGCAGTAAAGTAAGTGAACGGCGTAAGAAAGAATGCGATGAGAAGCCGTACCTTACTCGTAGTAATGTAACAACCGTATGGAAAGAAGCATTGTGTGTGTGTGTGTGTATATATATATATATTCTCATATATACATATACATATATACCGAATGAGAGAGAGCGCGTAAACAAGTAACGGAGGACAGTAGAGCAGAAAGGAAGAATGATGATTTATCTGAACGTTGTCCTTCAAGTTATTTTTGTGCGCAGTGTTCATCCAATTAAGCCCGGGGAATATTTACGTATATTTATTAACGTTTGACTGTGTGATGGCTGGGAGATACTGTGTCAGCCTAAGCGAGTATGCGAAACCCATTATCCAGACAAAGCATTGCATTTTCCACGATTTCTGCCTTTCCAAAGATTGGCTTACCCAGGACTTTTTGGTATGAATCCGACACTAAAATTTTCCTCTTTGCTGTCAGGGCTTAAGTACGACGAAATCAGATGGATTTTTGTCCTTCTAGGTTAACTGGTACTTCGTAAGCAACCAAATTTTTACGACGTTTCTTGTTGCTTTTTACAGATTCCACCATGATAATTTCCGCATGCCTAGTAGACACTCTTCACTCCCATACTTCAGTAATACCAATTACTAGTGTACACGCCTTAAAGTTATATTATGAACGTAATTTTCTCATTTGTCACATCTGCCGAAGGAGAGAGTGTTTAGACAGAGAGAGTTATGTGCTGCGACAGCCAGACTACAAATTTCTTGTCATTAATCTCTTGTGTTTTTTCGTTCTAGGTGAAACACTGGGCAAGGTCTGGGTAGTGTTGTTCGTGGCAGTAATCAACGCACAGACCATGGCTTTCTATGGAAGTTTTTCTAACTTAATAAGTACGCGCGTAGAAGTTCCACGGGCTATTGGCTTGGGGTTAGGAGCAGGCATGGGTCTCTTGAATATCTACAGATGGTGCAACGAGGCTCACAAAGTAGAGCAATGTGTGAGTAGTTTTTGTATCATTTGTTCATATTGAGAATACAGTACGGAGCATGCGTATTCAGGTATCAGGAATTCCATCGACGAAATTAAAAAACGAATTAAATGAAATTACTGTGGTGTACACAAAACTACACATTTGAAATCATAAGTGACATAGTTGAAGATTTCTGTCCTCTGAGAGATATTGGCGTGTTGACCATAAAAATAAAACCTACGATTCGATGGAATATTTTGCCTCTGTCTTCAGGGACGAAATGAGCGCTGTTCTTTCTCCACTCCCTTCACTTGGTTCAGAGCAAGCACCTGTGCAAGTTTATGCTTCTATTAAGAGATCTAATGCATACGAAGGACATAGATTGAGAGAGTTCAAAAACAAAACACTGAGACGAATAGTTGGACGTGATATGTCTTAAGTAACAGAAGTCTATAGAAAACTACACAGTGAGGAACTTCATAATATTTACTCCTCCTCAGATGTTAAGATGTTTAAATCAAAGTCAATGAGCTGGATGAGACATACAGCATGCGTGAAAAAGAAGAGAAGTGCATGCAAAGTTTTAGTAGGGAAACCTGTTGAAAAATAACCCACTGGAGAACCTAGGCTCAGATTGAATGAAAATAAGGATTTTAAAGAAATCTGATGGGAGTGCATGGAGTGGTTTCAAGTGGCTTAAGTATAAGGACCAAAGGTGAGAACGTTTACACATATTGTTTAACATTCTAGTTTGTTAGTTTATTGGTTAATTGATTAGTTTTGGATTATTCATTTGTACGAAATTAAGTAATGGATCAATAAAACCGAGGAATGTAAGAGTGTACTTAGTGAGTCTATTATTTAATAAAGGAGTGTCGAGAGTGTGGGCTGGGGTCCATCTCACCGAAACACTGCCGAAAGAAACTTTCATTAAATCCTTTGTCACAGGTCAGATGCGATATACAAGAAAGTCTGCATCTCATGAGGCTGCACTCTCAGAGTCGTGAGGTACAAGTGGAGGTGAGCAGTAGGAATTCTGTACAAGCTTTTGGCGACAAAAAAGAAAGAAACAGATTCCAGTAAACTTTACTACAAAATTATGAAAATATTTCATTTATTGTTACGTGCTGGTGACTAGATAAAGGGTTTGGACTGATAATTAATTTGGTGAACATTTATAATTCGCAAGTACAATTACCGTTTCACGGATCTACACACTTTACAAGTCACTGTATTCCACATAGATAAAGTCTTTATTTTTTCACTGGTCGTTGCCTGGTAACAGCTCTCGTCATTGGATAATCCTCTGCTTCCGTAATCATTTGCTCAATGGGTGGTAGCTGGCTTGCAACTAACTATTGGCGACAACTGACTTTAACCTAACTACTGAAGTCAAAGTCAAAATAACGTTACTACTGACAGTCAGTCGGTTTTTGTGTCAAGCTCCATGTGGAGCCCAAGACCAGATTTTTGTTACTGTCAGACAGTTATGACTATGTTGTTGTGTGGCGCCCTTTCTGACGAGAGGACGGGTCTGTCGTTTATAATCGCTGCTGGCTCTGGCCAGCCTAAAGGCGCGTCCACATTACTCGTGCTCATGCTCGTGCTCGTGTGACTCGCTATGCTACCGAGTAATGTGAACGATATGACAAGTCACGAGTAATGCAAATTTTAATTTTTTAATTTAAAAACTATAGCCAAGAAATTAAAATACGACTACAACCTATACACGCTACGAGTAAATATACGGATCCTCACGCGCCGAAGCCTGGCGAGAAACTGAAGTAGTGTGGACGAAGATTTACGAGCACAAGTAAAAGTCAGACGAGTCTCCCGACGAGTACAAGCCTGGCGAGCACGAGCACGAGTAATGGGGACGCGCCTTAAGGCACTGGGTTCCACTTTCTTTAACTTCTATGACTCACATGGTGACGGTGGAGGTATTTGAACTCGCCTCCACACGGGACTTTTAATTACTAAACGGCTCATGTCCTCGTTATAGAGCCTCGGCACAGACCCCATAGGAAACATCGTTTCCTGCTATTTCTTCTATTGTTGCGCACGTATTGTTTGCCGCGGTTAGATTTTTATCGAATCGTTACCAAGCAGTGGCAGTCTTCATTAGTTATTATGTCACAATATGTAGGAAGCGCATTGTTGAATCTTAATTTAACATTCCATAATTCCATTTATGGAGACAGTAGCCGATAAGTGGAAATATACACATTTATTCACGTTCGGAATGAAGACAATTTCGTAGTGTATAGTAAGGATTATGGTGTTAAAGCAGTTACTTGTTATAGAAGCAAATAAACGTAATTTGCCACATGTACTATGAATTTATACTATAATACCAAAGAAAACATAAATTATTTAATCATTCCAGTGTTTATGCGAGTATTTTAAGATTTATATCGGTATTGTAGGCCAGATGCTTTATTTATATTGTCTCATGTATGAATGTCTACAGACCGGATCTTACCTACACGTAACTACAGCGCTATCTCTAATTCACAAACTCCCCAGTTCACTACAGCACGTACTATGTCTTCTCAGTCTGATGTGTTCTCATCAGTCGTCTTCTGGTGACGATCTCAGCAATACCCTCTGCTTCCGTGTTCACTTTCTTACCGGCTGGCGACTGTCCCAAAACTGTCTCACTACTGAGAGAGAGAGAGAAAGTGAGAGAGAGAAAGAGAGAAAGAAGAAGAAAGAAGGAAGAAAGAAAGAGCATCGATTTAAGAAGGTCCCCAGGCTTTGCCCGCTCGTCCTTCTGGTAAGAGTAAAGTGAAAGTGTAGGCGTTAAGATGATTAGAAGCAACGACTTGAGAGAGTTGAGAGAGAGAGGGGCCGCGGAGCTTTAAATTTAAATAATTATAGTTTACTTGTATAATTTTGGTAATTTTGACAGCAAGGGACCGTAATTTTGATGAATTTAAATCTGGAGGGCTGCATGAGAAGCATGCAGTAGCAACTTGGAATTTGGGAACCATCTCAGCATTTGCTTACAAGACAGAGGAAAACCAAAAAACCTGTGTCGAGATGGCCGGTCGCAGGACCTTCCGGATACGCACTGACTTCTAGCCAGCGGTCCGGCAAGCAAAAGAGACGGGCGATTCCCTAATGTTTCCCTAGCATGTGTGTTCAATGCTTTATTAATAAAGTTTTCAGTGCGTACATGTCATCAATAACAATACAATGGTTAATTTACAATTTCAATACATTTCGAAAT
>NW_019733336.1:58480-66691 GCF_002891405.2 Cryptotermes secundus
GTTGTAAATATTTCCTGTAAAGTGTCTGCGAATAAGTTCACCTTTTCTTGTTGTGTAACTGCCGATTTGTTATTCAGACTCAAAGGAGGGATGTTGCTATAGTCATTAGTTAAGTGTTTGGTGATCCTCCACGTGTCTTGGATATTACTTGTGTCCAGTCTTTGGAGTGCGAGATGCCAGTTGTTGCAGAGTTGATTTTTGATTGCCTTATCTATTTGCTGTTGTACTGCGATGTGGAAAGCAAATGGAAAACTACCACATTATCACTTTTCCTGGATAGTTTCTTTCAAAACACAGAGACACCATGTATGCGAACCAGAAGACGTAAGAAGATGCTGGATGACCTTGGGGACAGAAGAGGATGTTCTCATTTGAAGGAGAAATCTCTAGATCGCATTAAGTAGAGAAAATGTTTTGGGAGAGACTGTGAACCTGTCGTCTGACAGATTACTGATAAAAAAATATCTATTTGTTGTTTTAGAGAGTTTATACGGGGCCGTAGGGCAATATTGTGCGTCCTCTGCCAGAGAGTGTGGAGTTTATTACGTTCCTGAATTAAGAGACGTGTTGAGGGTGAAATTTGCATAGATCTGGAGTTTCTAGTTCCGACGGGGATTGATTTCTGAATAGCTGTATGCACTACATCGGTAAAGTGAGACAAAGCTTTGTCGATTTGATCTGCTGTAGGATTATGTGAGAGTAGTTTGGAATTTAGGTTGTTATGTACGCAGCTTCGAAAGTTTTCCCAATTTGCCTCCTTGTATACATAAGTGCTTTTACGTTCATCTGATTGTATCGGGCCTCGTAATGTTAGTAGAACTGGTCTGTGGTCAGAGTGAGACAGAAAACCTAATGTTTTGACTGTATGATGACTCAAGATGTTGTTGAGAATGGCAAAGTCGAGCACGTCCGCACCATCGGGATTTCTATCTGGGATGTGCGTTGGAGTGTGAGGAGCCGCGATTAGGCATTCGTTTTTATTATAGTGGCTCAGTAAGGCCCGACCGGCTGAGTTATCATTTCAGGAGTTCCAAGTACTATGTTTCGAGTTGAAGTCCCCTGCAAGAATGACTTTGTTATTTGTTTGAATGAGCAAGTCTATGTCTCTTTCGACAATTTTACCGGGAGGGTTATATATTGAAACTAATGTAATAAGTTCGCTGTTGATGTGTAATTGTATAGCCGTGGCCTCCATATGTTCAAGTTTTGGGAGGGCAATTTCTGAGTGTTTAATTCCCTTTCTAATCAAGATGGCTGTGCCCCCGCCGGGTCTGTCCTGTCTGTCTGATCTATATGTGTAATAGTTCGGGCAATTGAATTTCATGGGCTGGTGTAGGTGGGTTTCGTTTACTAATGCAATAGTGATATTGTTGGCTTCCAGGTAATTAAAGAATTCGGTTTTTTTGTTGGAGATTCCTCTGGCATTCCAAAATAATATACAGGTATTACTGTGTTCCCAGCGGAAGTTTGCCATAATTGAAGGCGAGTATGTTGGACATGAAGGTGTTGAAAATGACTGGGAGGGCGCTTTCATACGGATGTTGTATGAATTGTAAAAGCATAGCCGATAAAGACTGGATGAGTATTTGAAAAGAGAAAGCCGGGTTGAAGGATCTGATTGCATTGACAAAATCCCGACACTGAGATTCAGTGTTAGGATCGCCAAGCCTTTGTCCCTCTGGGTAACTGAATGGTCTTGTTAAATTGTGTGTAGAAGGATACTGAGGGTTGGGTTCCGTTAGGTCTGACCGTGAGTTTTTGGAGCTGTGGGTTTGAGTGACACTGTCTTGGGATGGGGGCTTCGCAGTTGCAGTCCTTTGAGGCCTGGGGGTCTGAGAACTTGTGTTATATGTATCCCCGTGTACAGCTGTGGAGGGGGGTGGGGTAAGTGCTTTGTGAGTTTTATTGTGTATTGAGGGACTTGCAAGAGATCGCTGGTCATTGCTACTACCAGAGCCCCCTGCTAAGTGAGTGGGTGCCCCTCTGCAGACACAGTCAGCTTTGTAGCCGAGCCGCGGATCCTGCCTTGGGTGTAGAATGTGGTTCTCTCTGTTTTGGAAGTGAACATTGAAAGGAATGTTAAGTGGTTGTGTTGTACCAGGGTAATGCGCAGGTGTCTGGTTGCCAAACTGCAGTGGTCGGTTCCATGCATTTGGCAAGTTCATAGCTGGGAAATTGAGGTTATGGTCTGAAACTGGTTGGGGTGTAGGAAGGCCGCGCTTCCTGAGGGCTACAGGGTGTGTTCTTGGAGCAGGGGGCTTGGAATGTGAAGGTTTATTGCGATTTAATCTGCTTTCTTTTTCCATGAGTTCCTGAAAGAATGGGCAGCCTCTGAATCTAGTGCTATGGTCTCCGATTTTACACAAGGCACAGGTCGGGACAAAGTTGGGTTCGAACCTGGCCTCACATTCCCACGAGCAATGCTGACCAGCACAGTAGCCGCAGGCGGGGGGAGCATGGCAGCTGGCAGCCACGTGGTAAAACTGCTGGCACCGTGCGCATTGGGNTGGTTTACATGACAAAATATATTTTCTGTAATTGCATATCTCTTTCATATCCTACATTTACTTCATTTTTCATTTTACCACATGATCCTACCTAATATAGGCAAAACAATTTAACAACAATCACTATATACTCACTGGCCGGGAGAAAATAAGATTATAAACACACTAAAATGCCTGAAAGTGGCCTTGGAGCCGAAATATTTAGCTAATTAAATACATTGTCACGGGTCACAGTGATTAAAGGCGGTGTTCAGATTGTAAATTGGATTTATTGACCATTTCGAGATCGTAATTACAATTAATTATAATACTGTACCTGATTTTCACACTACAAAGCCCTCCACGCTACTCTCTGCAGTCTGTCTGCGCTAGTCTGCACGGATTTATAACACAGGTACTGTAGAAATCTCATTAAATCACACACTTCCAATATCATTGTGCTACAGCACACATAAAGTATTCTAATCACATATTAAATCCTCTCAGGCGGATTTCTAATTCTTCTGTACTCTTTGTAATGCCGTAGAATTTCGGCAAGGGTTTTGTAACTTTTATGTATTTTTATCTTGGGTTCACAGTTAGAGAAGTTAGACGAAGGGTTAATGTTTGAAACAGAATGCAGGAAGTATCAACGTAAGTGTAAAATTGTCACATTGCATAGTACTGCTGATTCACGCGGAACAAACGGCAGTACGGCAAAGGTGTACATAGTGACAACTCAGCGAGACGGCCTGAGCAGATCCAACCTTCTCTATCCAGATGATCAACCAGTGACGGACCTTTGGGGAAGAATTCGCTCTATTAAGGGGCGGAGCTTACCCCAAAGACAGAAGTCAGCAAGGAAAAAGTTATAAAGTAGCTAACGCAATTCCAAAAGGGGCTATCCACATCAACTACTACTTCTTCGGCGACCTATGTATCTTTGTGTACAAATGTTAAGTGAGTAGTCAGCCAGAGGCCAAGAGGGCCAGAGCCATGGTGGTACCAGACAGAGGGGACACCATCAGCTTTCTACACCAAGTAAGTCGAACCGTTCATATCAGTCAGGTGCCATTTTACAAGGTTAGGGCAGAGAGAGAGAGAGTAGGCCCCCAGTGAGAACGGAGGAACTACCCCGAGAGCAAGGATGGTGAATCCAAATGTGTATTTGTGTAAATGACAATGTGTATGTAACCGGCAACTGTCGGCTACGAAAGTGAGATGTATAGAAGTGTATATATTAGTAGACGAGGGTAGACCAAGTAAGGGGGATGTGTGTGTTAATGACGTACCCCACAGTCACACTCTCTATTTCCCACGATCTCCCGTACCTCCGATGTTACCGATACTGTGAACTCACAGCTAACAGGTAGTTAACGGGACAATTACCAAACACTCAGCTTTACAACTGGCCATTCCCCAAGGGCGCAACAGCATGAATGGCGGAAGCGGTGGAAAGAATCCTCCACTCCCCCCATTACGCCATAACACTCCTAGTTCCAATTCGCTCTGAACTTACAGCTCACGGATCTAGTTACATAGCCGCGGAAGGGACATGCATCACAGGAAACCTATATCACGTGCTTACTATCTAGTGTTACGACGTCACCTCGGACACGAAAATCACAGCTTCTTCTATTGTTGCGTGCTGGACCGTGTTTGCAGAGCTGTTGCCTGGCAACGCGTTCATCAAATTCGTTGCAATATAATTTATTATTATTTTGCGTGTTGTGTCAGTGGAACTCCTCACAGATGTACTCTGCACTACAATGCCCACGAAGTCCAGTTTATGTTGCTTGTTCTAAGTGACCGCTTTCTTGCAGACGATAGCAATGAATAGACCAGTGATATCTCTATTTGGTTTCATAGACATCAACAGGAACCTCTTCAGAGCTGTGAGTAAAATAAACAGAAGTATTGTCCTTATTCCTTCCTGCAGATGTGTCTGCCACCTGCCGTTTACCGTTGTTACCAATTCTCCCCTAGAGCTCACAAGTAAATTTGAGAAGACTGGGTCGTGTGGAAAGGCCAATGTATCATCTTATGTACAATTAAATTAGTCCAGCCCACAATCTTCCGCCTTCCTCAATTAAGATTTGCGTTAATATTATCCTACAATTTATGACATAAATTCTGTATAAACTCTCCACTTTCCCATGCGTGATGCATGTCCCACTGATCATTTTATTTTTATCGATTTCATCATCGTAATAATATTTGATGAAGATCTGATATTAGAGGCTGGATATCATGCAAATGCAACCAGCCTCTTGTTACATTCTCTCTTTTAGATCTAAATGTTATTCTCAGGATCTTGTTCTCGGACAACGTCACTGTTGTTCCCTTAAATGTATTTCACTTCCTGAGAATGGTTAATTGTTACTTCTGTTATTAAATATATTAAATACATGATATATTTCAGTTATGTGTGGGTTATGCCTGTGGTGTCATAAGTTAAGTGTATTTCAATTGATAAGTACAGTTCGTAGCTTTATTATTATTAATATGAGAGACCAAGTTCCATGTAAACGCACTCCGATTAGTCGTCGGAGAGGAAAATTCAAAACGGAGCGTAAAGTTTTATGTAAAACTGGCTTGCATCTTGCGGAATGAACCCAAACAGCTTCGAAAATATGTAATTACGAAATGACATTTGAATATGTCCTTCGTTATAACACAGATTTTAATAAAATATATGAGACAGGCTGTATATAAATATTACCATAGTGAATACACGCTTCATTAATAGTAATTTTAACATCCGACATGATGTTGCACAATTTCTTCTTTTCAGTTCATTGCAACATTAAGGACTTATTTGATAGTTCTTCTGCAGATTGATATAGGACGTGGGGAAAATTGTAATTTGAACGTAAGTCCATCTCTTTGAAGTAAGTGTTATGGTAAATATGATTTATTACTTAATTGTGTATTCAAATATGTGTTTACGAAATATTATGAAAATAGCGTAAAGAAAATAGTCGATAATGACTCCATTAAAAAGGCTTGAGTTTTCATTTGAAACTTTTGTGCCACAACAGTACATCAGATGTGATTTGGGACATATCTTCTTACTCCATATACTGGATCTGTTTCGAGGGTTTTCTCATAAAATCCAACAGACTTGAGATCTCTCGTATAAAAATGTATGTGAAGATACCTCAGATCTGTCTCACAAGAAATTATATGTAATTTAATTTTACTTCTGCCTTACACAGAAATGGAATAAAAAATTGTCGATTTCAGATGTCTCTAAAGATTACATAATTTTTTATTTGAGATCTCTCTCTCATAAAGGTGTAACGGACTTGAATTTAAATCAGCAACATAAATATATATTGCAAATTAGTACATTCTGCAACCATTGAAATACATCTGGTAAGATTAAAGAGCAGATATGAACTAAGAACTTTTGGTGATGTTTGTTTGTATTGTGATTGCTGAGATATATTACAATCAAAGTTTATGTAACCAGTAATTCCTATTCAAGTGCTTCTGAAATTAGTTACAAGCAGCAATCCTAATTATTTAACTGATAGGGAGATGCCATTCCGAGTGGATTAAATCCGTCTGGATTCTTCGCTTAACCGTCCCACTCTGCATTACTGGTAGAGCTCACGATACTGCGGTGTCAGTCAGTGAGTCATAACTATTGCCAGTGAAGGAGTGTCAGTTATTATCTTCATGAAGTCAATTTAAAATCTTAGAGAATCAGGGATTAATTTACTATTTAGATACTTTATTGATAATATTTTATATAAAAATAATTTTAATAACAACTCTCACAAATGTTCCTCCGCAGTGGGATGCGCTGACGAAAGGTGTTTGTTGTCAGACAAACCTTGTTTTGATGGTGTGCGACATTTGTGTGGAATAGTAGATTCCGCTTGCTACCTATTATACACGTGTCCTCTTTTTTTGCTAATAATGCTTGTCATCACAGAGATGTACATTTTATTGCTTATTTAAAAAACTGTCTGCTAGCTATAATATAAAATTTGTATAAAATAAATGTAAATTTATATCATGTGATTCTTATATATCAGCTTTATCTACGTCCTATTTATTCTCAAATAGGGTACTTTGATGTGGTTTCTTCGGCGTTTTCCCAGTAACCTACATCATATATCTGTCACAATTCGATATGTGTCACGAAAAATAAATTTCAGCCCCCCTCGGAAGAAAATCTCTCAACCCCTTGGGAGGCCGATACTTCCACTACGACAAACGCCTCAGTAATTGAATATTAAGAAGTCAACTTTAAGCCTACGAAATAAAAAATTCGGGTGTACCATTTACTTCGAAGGACAGCTGCGTCATATATAATTCTACGAAGGAGGAACGTCAGAGTGGACAAGGAAAAATGGATATGAGTTGAGCCTATTTTAATTGTGACAGTTACTGCGTCATTATCATGTCGGATCTGTTGTAATTATATTAATGTCAACGCAGTGGATCAATGCGAGAGTGTAAGGAATACTGAATTCAAACGTAAGACATTCTTGGGCATTGCACAAGTTTATACGCTCCGCACCTTACACACGTCACAACACTGAACGTTGTGAAGAGACACCATGACGAATACACGACTGTTTCAGTCAAGAAATATTTCTCCCATAACAAACATTGTACCATATAAACCGCCAACGTATATAAAGTTACCGTCCAATTAAACTGATAATTTCGAAACTGACTTTTACCATAGTCAGATAAACCATTACTTTATGTGCTACGCTGGTCGGGGGTTCTTCCAATTCAAATACGAAAATTTTGTAAGTAATATTTATTGATGTGATTTCACATTATCAAAAATAAAAACAAATCTTGTCAATAAAATTATGTTAATGCATCCGTGTATATATATTGACGCTGATCAGTCTGAGCCCTTATTTATTCGGATAATTATAGATGACCAAGAAATTTATTTCTAATTAATTCTCGGTAATTTTACATTCAAAAGTCTTATGTTTCGATATTACTGGAACTTTATTGTGATTTATAATATCGTATTTCATTGTCTGGGACGTGCAATACGGTGTTTATGTTGAAATTTCTAGATTCTGGCAGGACCAAGGAGTCCGGAGTTCTGACATTTACGAGCAGTCATAAATTTAGCTCGCGTACAGGGAACCGGACGCGCCAGAAGGAAGGCAATGAGGACAGGTCAGAACTTGTTACACCTGCCTGTGAATGAGGGCCACTATGATTGAGTTGCCTCGTTCAAGCTTCCTACGGAAGATGGGATGACATGTATATGTCCACACCATGGAGAATTCGAATTCTTTCGAATTCCTGGCGTGGAGTGTGCAAGCCATTCCACAAAAGGAGACTTTCACCATATTCCGAAGTGAACGGACGTGACCCTTGCACTCTCCGAGACATAGCTTGCAGATCTTGTAACATGTTATAATTTAAAGCATAAGGATACATTAAATTAAGAGTGTGGTTTGAAGAACAATAAGTGAATAAACATCAAGTTGGATCAAATCCCAGAATACCACTCGCTTCGGCATTGCTACCCTGAGACTCATGCAAACCGACCCAGCTATATCCCCGTACCTATACCGACCTTCCTTACTTTGATCTGTGAGGACAAATTGCAGTGGCCATCATACACTGTCCTAAGGTAGAAACAGGGTTAGCAGGGTGTTGTGCCCCAAAATTCGAGATAGTAGACGAAGCCACGGCCCAAAAATGTTCGCGCCTAGCGAACAGTGTTGCACAG
>NW_019733336.1:67562-74972 GCF_002891405.2 Cryptotermes secundus
TGAGAAATGAAGAAGTGTTAATTACAGTCAGTGAGCAGAGGAATATCCTACACGAAATAAGAAAACGGAGGGCTAATTGACTTGGTCATGTTTTACGCAGAAAATGCCTTCTAAAAGAAGTTATCGAAGGAAAGATAGAGGGGCGGATAGAAGTGACAAGAAGACGAGGAAGAAGACGTAAGAAGATGCTGGATGACCTTGGGAACAGAAGAGGATAGAGTCATTTGAAGGAGAAAGCTCTAGATCGCATTAAATGGAGGAATTGTTTTGGAAGAGACTGTGGACCTGTCGTCTTGACAGATTACTGATGATGATGATGATGATGATATATATATATATATACATACACACGAAGACACATAGACATATATACTTATTAGTATACAGCCACATACATGTGTTTGTATGTACATACAAGCTACATACATATGTAAGTTTAGATAATGTCGGTCCTAATTTCCATGGCTCGGACACCTTGAATTTGTGACCTTTCTCAAAATGCCTGCCACTGGTGTCTGTCCTGAGCTAGATGATTCCAATCGGTCGCATTACGCCATATTCTTTTAAATTCCATTTTTGGCAAGCTTATGGGATCGCCTTGCTGTCTGTGTCCCTATGCGTTTCTTCCGGATTCCCAAAAGCCAGAATTTGTCATGTTTATGTATCTTCAGGGTAGAAAGCAGAGAAACCACCGCCTCCAAAAGTTGGACGCGTCGTTTTCTGTTTGGTCGGTGCCACATCAGAGCAAAGTAGGAAATTCGTTCTTCTCAGAACTTCTCGCAATACTCGTATTAACCTCTCACCCACTCCTACGCTTTCAAAGTGGTCCTGTCACTTCAGGTTTTCGACAAGAAGATTTTGTGCATGTCTCATCTGTCTCATTCTTCCCGTCTATCCCCCCTCCCCCTCCACCTAAATTCTTCCTGTCTTGATTCAAGTAACTTCCCTGATTCTGTTTCTTGACTTCTCATTTTGTGATGAGAGCTGTGAACTTCTCAGTATCACACGCGACTCTGTGTACATAGGAACGTGTTGTAAGAATGAGATTTGAGGTTCTCAGATTTGTAAACATTAACTTATGGGGTATGATGCCGTCCAGCCCGGAAGTTCTGCCAGACTTCACGACTTCGCATTCTATAGGACAGTAGTCCTCTGGTTCTAATAGATGTATACCATTTAACAAAACCGCAGGTGCGTCGAGGTTACGCCTGTTGTCACCAGCCGTGGCGTATTCTGCGTGCGTGTACGCACTGAACATAGCCTCCGTGTACTGCACCGTCAGAGACCGGATATTTACCATCCACAGCAGGAGGGATTTTGACTACAAAATCTACAACGCTTTACATATTTACGTTTCTGGCAGCTGCATATTGAGTGCTATAGCGATTGCAATTGATGCGAAGAAAATTGTTCGATACATCAACGAATGGGTGATGTTGCAGGTTGGTTAAATTTATCAGGATTAAAATTGATAAGTAGGGACTTATGCTATGTATTTAGCTTCCAATTTTGAGGCAGGTTAGTATACCCCCACCGCAGCCCTGTGAGATGTGGAAGACAATGAAAAAGAAACCCAGTGCCTGGGGCTATAACTGAGCCACCCTGTCACTGGGGGACACAAATACAGAGAACTTGTCATTCAAATTGGGGGTTGAATGCAAGGCTGATGAATTTTCTCTGTAAAAATGTATTATTGCGAAATCCAAAGAAGTGGAAACCGGACGGTCAAATCTGGCAGAACCTTCTCAGGAAGGCTGTGGTTCAGAAAAGGCTGTTATGCCAAAGGTGATGATGATAGATGCATTTATCTCCAAAAGACACTGCGTCAAATATTCAGCAAAATGAGGGTTCGGATGTGTGGGATGAAAATTCTCCATATTCGGCCTTTCCACTTAATCCCTGAACTATTAATCTGCAACATGGTGTTAAGAAATGCACGGTAATCAGGCATTATCTTGGCAAATCCCTGAAGGAAAAGGCTGACTTTCAATATCAAGGTGTAAAGGGAACGATGCCGGTCACGGTGGCCGAGCGGTCTAAGGCATGTACTGTCTTCGCTCGCTTGGAAACCGGGATCGTGGGTTCGAATCCCACTCAGGGCATGGATGTTTGGTACGTGTATGTGTATTTTGTGTTTGTGTTGTCCTGTGTTCAGGCAGAGGTCTTGCGACGAGATGATCACTCGTTCAAGGAATCCTACCGTCTGTAAAATAATCAAAATGAAAAGAAACAACCTCGACATGGCAAAGATGTAAGAGGAACAGAACAGGTAAGTAAAGTATTTTTATTGCTAGTAGGGTGGGACTAAGTCCCTTGTATTGCGGCCACTTCTGTACCAGCCCCACATGATAGGTGAGGGTGAATGTGGAGCAATTGGTGGAATGAAGATTGGCAGGGGAAACCGAAGTACTCGGAGGAAACCTGCCCCAGCGCTACTTTGTCCACCAAAAATCCCACTTCACCAGACCCGGGGTCGAACCTGGCCGTCGCGGTGAGATGCCAGCGACTAACCGCTTGAGCTATGGTGTGGCCTAATAAGTAAAGTAAGTAAATAAGTAAGTAGGTAAGAAATAGCAATAGCGCCATAATGGCGTGTAATTACTGGTGATGTGTGTATCAGGGGTAAACAAACCCATTCATCCAATCCAGAACCCGCGTTACTAGTCACTAATACAAGTGACAATATTTGTATATATTGTGCTACTTCGACACCATTTGGTTCATATCAAATAGTACAACTAGTTTGTATATATAAACTCCCATAAAAGAGTAATCTTCGTTAACTTGTGCAGTTCTACTTTCAGAACTGTGTTGAAGCCTCATTGACGCGTTGTGTTTGTTCCAGACACTTTCATGAAGTCACCGGACAGGGGCTGGTGCTGTCCGTCAGAAAGCGGTGTGTCTGCTATGCCGTTCTCTGAAGCTTGGGAGGGATGGGAAATATATTCTTCCATTTTTACGAACCATTCATTTGGATATGGGCTCTCCCTAGCTACATTGTTGTTGTCATTCTATCGGAGACTGTCTTTAGCTACTGGACGGTTACCTTTCACTGCCTCATTACAGCTGGCAGGAGCTTCTGCGCATGCTTCAAGGTACGTCACTGCGTTCGACGCTTTCGGTAGCCCAGAAGTGAACAATCAATAGGAATGTATATGGAAATAAACAATTGTGATCTTGTTTGAGATAATATTCTGTATGTGCGCTGTTATTCTGAAGGGGAAATATCTGTGGGTATCCGGTATCCGCTACGGAATCGACAACTGAGGGGTCGGAATTCGAGTCCCGGTAGGGCAAAGAATTTTCTCTTCTCCACGTCGTCCAGACCGGCTCTGGCGTCCACCCAGCCTCCGTTCGAATGAGTACCTGGGGTAAAGCGGCCGTTGCGTGAATCTGATCACTCACTTCCAACTGGTACCGAGGTCAAGAAAACGTAGATCTATGCAACCACTCCCCCATACTCCTTCACGGTCTGTGCATTATTAGTTAAGCACAGGAAACACTTACTTTTTATCACGAAATGCCTCTTCTTGGCAATGAAGTTGAGAAGGCTTTGAGCTTTGTTTCCCCTTCTCATACGCCCTCACTGCGTGACACTTAAGCAGAGAGATGCCTTTGCTTTGAGTTAATGAGTTTGTATTAACTGGGACTCTTATCGCTTTGACTATGTAGAACATTGTCTTCAGAGACGTGAGTCTCTTGGTCTGGTTTGCCGATATTTTGGAGAAACATAGCGGCAAGAAGAGTAATCCTTCTGTTTCCACTATTTTGTTAGTCCGAACAAAATCTATTCTAATACGTGTCTGGCACCACATGTGTGAATAAAAGTATTGATAATTATCAATTTGGATAAGGAAGAAGGAAGCAATATATTGAAATTTATCCTGTGCATGTTGCACAATACACGTACTCGTATAAACAGAGAACCTTGGCTATTCATGAGTTACAAATGAATGTTGAAGCTGAATTACGACGTTGGTATCATGTTACCGGAATAATGTGAGGTTAGGGAACCGTATGTGATGGAAACGCATATGGACGATACACATTTAATTTTCTTTACTAAATATCTGATTCGTTTTCAGTCAGCAGAACGACGGTTTAAAGCAGTAATTTTCGAATTTCGCTCTCAAGAATACCGAAGTCAAAATTCAAGAAATTTAAGAAATGTCACAATTAAATTGTCTATGTGAGGATGTTTTACAAGATGATAGTGTGGCATTTCTACGAAGACGTCTTCTACCGTGACGATATTGGAATTTGGTCCTTCAAAAACTTGTGAATTTACCTACCAGAATGCACGGCATCATGTCCCAGGCGACCATAATCTTAATATGTCGTCTGTTCCAATAATACGATTTTTCTGACCAATCTGGCACAAGGAGATCTATCTGCAGAGATGGTAGGAGAGTACAGAGTCCTCTGGTTGCGGTTGAGTGAACTGATATCGGGCACAGGTAAGCTGGCGTCTGTGTCAGTTGGACTCGTAGGTTAGTATACCGCTCGCCTCTGATATTGTCACACTGCGTTTGGTGTCACATAATTATAGGAATAATGGAACATGTTTACCCCGATGTTCATTTGTTGCTGACGCGAATCTATGCTTGAGAAGACAATAATTAATTTACAGACATCAAATATTTTTTTCTTTCGCCCTACGGCCCCAGTTTGGACCTTGGCCTACCTCCATGAAACTCTCCGTTCACTTCGGTTTACTAGATCTTAGACATACGGTAAGACGCCTTTGGCGGGTGATCAGCTCGTCGCAAGGCCTCTACCTGTACACAAATACAGGGAAACGAACACACACATACACACAAACACTAAATATCCATGCTCTGAGTGGGATTCGAACCCAAGATCCCGGCTTCCGAGAAAGCAAAGGCAGTGCATGGCTTAGAACGCTCGGATACCGTGACCGGCCGTCAGATCCCATACATTAAAGAAATAGGTTTCATTGCTCTTGCATAGAGAAAGCTCTGGAATTTCTCACTTTGCGTTACTACAGCAAGAGAACGGGAATGTTTACACGGTGCATGGACGTTACGTAGTATATCTAAACAAGTGCGCTCTCTTCTGTTTAAATGTGTCATTTCTATTCTTTGAGTACTGACAGTATTCTATGTGCATATGTGAAGCATGCTTATAATGTGTCATGGACTGAGACTTAGTTTAAGAAGATCTGGAGATTACTCTCCATTTCAGAACACGCATGCAGAAGATGTCCATGCCGACATCTGTGTCAAGAGCTCTATATGGAAACGAACAGAGAGACTAATGTGGAAACCCAGCACTTCTGTGTAGGCAGTACAATAGCCATATACCGCTAAGACTGCTTGAACTCACATCTCCGTGCATAGCACAAGAAGATATACAGATTGTCCCAGGAGGAAAGGCCAGTAATTTGGGAGATAATTTACGCAAAATATGTATACAAGTGTGTACATGTGTCCTATTCCGAAAGGTTTCCCAGAGAGAGCTATTTCACTGTACAGTCCCAATAAAGTTTATAAGAAAGCGATATTACGTACTGTTTCTAATACTGGTATTTACTGTTCAAGTGACAAAGTTGGTACAGTTTACCTAGTATAATAGATTTCACAAAATTCCACCGTCAACATCAATGCACTTTGCAACTAGTGTGAGGACATGGCGTGCTGCTCGTCTGAGTGCATCTTGAAGTTCTTTTATGGGGGCGACATTATGAAATAGCTCTATCTCGGAAAACTTCCGGAGTCGGACGCATGCACATATAACATTTTGCGTAGAATGACCAATACTATTACCTCCAAGAAGAGTCCTCCTGGGACATTCTGTATAATTTATATATATATTGTAACCCCCCTCGTTGGTGTCTCCCCCTTAGTGGTGAGGGAGTTTGATTATGCCAAGGACCCTGAGAGCTATACCAGCGGTAGCTTAACTACCGGCAGGGCCTCCCTTGCTGGACAGTTCAAAGGGAAGGCATCAGACGAAGAGAGACACCAAAAACCAAAAACTGATGCCGAAAGCAACGTCATCAGCAGCGANTACTATGCCTCCTTAAGTAAGGGATCTCGAGGGAGAAAAGCCACAGTCGGTACGATGGACCAGGCTGGACGGATCCGCTAGGCAGGAACTGGTATGGAATATACGGCACAAGTATATATATATATACTCAACTGGCGTTCTCAAACATATAAATAAATATATATTGATAACATAAGTATACAAAAGAACTCCGCCTGAAGGGCAGTGACTGGTCAAAACATATGATAACTGATTGATGCAGAATTACGCTGCGCCCAACAGCACAGCAACTCAAGTAGGCCACGCTTCATGGCGTATTGCAGACTCTCCAGTACAACATGTACTCTATCAAGCCTTGGTAACACAAGGAAGATAGACAGCTAGAAATACTACTGAACACGCCTGAAGGGCGATCTACTGTTTATCGCAACCTTTAACAAACCCAAAGTATACTACGCCACACGGCGTCTATAATCAACCCAAAATGCGCCTTACGGCGTACACCACTTCAGTAACCCACTTACTTGTATTTTGGGTACACAAACTCAAAGATTTACCTCACGACTGATCCACCCTTGAACAAATCGTGAGGGCACTCTTCCCCCTTCGACCGGTGCTACATGCCGAAATCAAATTTCAAACTCAATCAATTCAACTTACCGAAACAGAATTTGAACGTAGCGATGGTTTCAGGCGAAGCTCTATGGGAAAAGAGAGCAACTAGCTTCACATGAGATAGCC
The DNA here is from genome assembly GCF_002891405.2 of Cryptotermes secundus. Lineage (NCBI taxonomy): Eukaryota > Metazoa > Arthropoda > Insecta > Blattodea > Kalotermitidae > Cryptotermes > Cryptotermes secundus. The sequence goes on from NW_019733336.1 coordinate 74,313, forward strand.
ACGAAACCTCGGGATACATCCAGGAAGGGGGTGGGACAAGGTCAGCTGACCTGACGTCAGTCAAGGACGTTAGTTGGAAAGAAGGGAACGGCTCGCATCATGGCGTTTCGAAGGGGGGTGGACTCCAAGGAACTTAAGGAAGAAGAACTGTTGCACGGTTCAGTGGTGAGAGGGTTTGAGTATGCCAAGGACCCTGAGAGCTATACCAGCGATATCTTAGCTACCGGCAGGGCCTCTCTTGCTGGACAGTTTAAAGGGTAGGCATCAGACGAAGAGGGACACCAAAAACCAAAAACTGATGCCGGAAGCAGCGTCTTGAAGCACAGAGCAAATGATACTCGAGATGGTTCAAGTTCGTATAGCAACAGGCGTGCCCAGAGTGGTTTGAACGGCTGTTGTACTGCGATGTGGAAAGCAAATGGAAAAACTACCATATTATCACTTTTCCTGGATAGTCTCTTTCCAAAAACAGAGATACCATGTATGAGAGATTAAACTGGAGGGAAGGATAGAAGTGGAAGAGGAAGAAGACGAAGATGATGCTGGATGACTTTGGGGACAGATGAGGATATTCTTATTTGAAGGAGAAAGCTCTAGATTGCATTAAATGGAGGCACTGTTTTAGAAGAGACTGTGGACCTGTCGTCTGACAGATTACTG
>NW_019733336.1:75127-87262 GCF_002891405.2 Cryptotermes secundus
TCGGCTCCGCTCGTGACGTCACCGCGCGTTGGGCGTTGCATAGTTTCCAGGATGCGGGGCGATTACTCGCCTATTACGCGAGCGTTACGTTACCGCTACGTGCAGCTGGGGAGGTAGGGGTCAACATGTCACAATATTGTAACGGATTTGATCAACTCATTGTCAGGCAACAGCGCTGTAAACACGGTCCAACACGCAACAATAAAGACGGTGTTTTCCGTGGAGTTTGTGCAGAATGCTTCTAAGAGAAGTGACTGCAGTGACGGAGTTGTTTAAAAGCAGTTACGAGTCAGTCTTAAGTTGGGGGATTAAAACCAGAAGAATTTCTAGTTTAGATTTTATCACTTTCTCTGTCACGGGTTCGTCGTCTTCATAGCATGGACCACTCTGCACTTCCTATCTGACACAACTCCTTTTCCCAAACAAGGACTGCTGGTTTCGATGAAGGATCCTTGTGAAAGTCTGGGGACAGTCCTTTCAGAACAAATCTGTTTCTACATTACAACACCATGTAATCTGGGGAAAATCCATTTTCAGGGTTGAAGTGCAAGAGAGGCAAGAACAACTTTTCTTGGGTCCTGTTTCATACTAGTTCCTTGCTTCGCTTATTCTTCGAACTTGAAGAAAGACGGTTTATTTCTTGGAAAAGTCGGTTAACTACAAGATTACACGGTGATATATCCCAAAAGATAACCCGGCTGTGAGAATATCAAATCTACATTCTATAATTTGTATGTGAAGCCTTCCTCGAATTGATCAATAGATAATGAGAGATTTCAGCGCTTATTTGACCCTTACCCTTATGCGGTACAAATGCAAAACGACCAACCTCTGCTATTGAGATCAGCCGCATGCAAAATGCATTTCATGTCTTGTTTCAGGGGTTCCCACAGAAAATATGATGACCTTGTACATGGCATTGATTCTGTTCGGCCTCGTGATGTGTGTCTACAGGCTACTGTTCGGTATCAGCAGCGGGCACTCCTGAAGACTGCTCGCGGTGGCTCTATTGGGCCTCTTGTGGCTTCTGATTGCACTGCAGTTCTACTCCATTTGTAGCAAGGCGGACTGCATCGTGAACATTGTAAGTTGTGGGTTCCGAGTGCTTGAAGGTGGAGCTTCCATCCGGGCTGTGAAGCCATGTAATCTCCCAGACGGATACCACTCGTTTTGATGGAAAATATTTACTCCGTCTTTAAGTATGAAGTATGTAATGTCGAAGTCACAGTCTGAGTGAATCTCCGTCTTTGGGCATATAATGGTAGTCAAATTCGCAAGTCTGTGTTACTGATATAGTCATCTTCGAGCTTCCTCTCTGACGAGAAGACTTATGTGAGAGTTATCAGATGTCCTAGTTTTGTAAACTACAAAATCTATGTTCAATACAAACATTCCTTTAAGGTATCCTTTATTAATACAAATACAGAATTTTTATTTTTAGTAGATTCGAAATGTTCTGACAGATTCTGGGGTTTTTTACTGTGTCCATCCGGAATTCTAAAGAACACAGCATTTCGGAAACTGGGTCTCTTTTCGTCCTCAGTTGAGGGGTGGGAAACACCTCTGATGTGGCCGTTAAGAAGAGCTAAACTCAGTCACTAGGTCCTTTGACTGTGAGACCCGTGATACGGGTGAAAACATGCAACCCTATCCGGCCCGGCAGGAAGGATATGTAGCTTCCGCTTCCTCACATACTTCCTTGGGTCTGACTGAGCACCTTCCACGAAACTTGCTTTCAGGTATAACCCAGCCCCTAACCCAACCTACATACTTGAACCCTGAAGATAAAGGCAGCATATCCTTCGAAATGTCCTTAAGAAGCCACAAAGTTACACTTGTTACAAGGCGGAATATCATATTCTGAATACTGCAAATGAATTAAGAGCACCTAACATGGTATATAAGTTATCAAGCAACATTGTAATATCAAAAATATCTTTTGTGCGGTTTTCAATAATTTGTTGCGAAATAGATTCCAACCAACCCTCAGCTAAAGAAAGACTGAAGGCTCCGTAACTTTCGCAATGCTGTACTCCGTGTGTCTGTCCCTTCAGGTCGGAACGGAAGTCCAGAAGCAGTTGCAACTCCTGGCCACTCGACTCATGGGGCAGGATACACAGCAGGAGGTCAGTAGTCGTATATGTAGCTATGAAGTAAAGATTTCAAACAATATTTTCTTTTGTTACGAGAACAGAGTTTTCGGTACCGATAACGCCCACTGTTTGGACTTTATACTTTTGGATATTAAGTTTCTGTAATGCGATATTTCTAAGCCAGAAGCAGACGCAGAAAATTTACAAGCGAAAAGGAAGCTGGAAAGGAAACAGTTTAGGATATGTTAGAGCTCCTTGAATTACTTGCTTGGAGAAGTTAGGAAAGGTCTGAATTAGTTTATGTTGGTCTGAGACTTACGTCGGACCAAGTTCTAGAATTTTGCTCCTATTTGCTTCCTTTCCGTCAGTGTACAGTAAGAACCTCATTTTAAATCTCTCCCCATTGCAACAACCGCGTAGAAAAGGCAAACGCAATGTTTATGATGTTATGGGCAAGAATTGTTTATGTATTTCTACCAGAAATCTATGCTCTGATATGGTCATTACCGTTCATAAAAATCAAAGAATATCCATTCTATTCAAATACTGAATTCAGCTACATGTCCGTAGTAAGTAAACTTTTTTTTAATTCGCTTAGTGGGAGGTGAAGTCTAGCTGAGTCCTCTCGGCACGGCGGCAACTGATTGGCCTATTGTAGCCTTAAGTAAACCTTACTCCCAAGAGGATACGGATAGTGTATGTCTTAACCTGACATGTCGTGGCTAGATCCTTGTAGCAGTAGCCAATACGTCACCACCCCCTCTCCTACGGTTACTTAAGCAGATCAATTTAGTCCCCCGATATCCAAGCCTCATATCTCGACTTAAGTTACAAACCGCACAAAAAATCTCCAAGAAGAAGGCCAAAAGGCTCAGCCGCGACGCATGAAGAGACGAAAGCACGGGCCCAACAGCCATTGTCGACTCAGGCGGAAGAGATGGCCGCTCATGCCGTAGAATCGGCCCGGTCTGTAATGCGGCTCTGTTGTCTACCAAAGTCCCTGACCGTTATAGTTACCGCTCGTTGTAGATAATCTATATGGCACATTCCCTTTGTGGGGGAGCAGTTCTCAACTGCTGTGCCGCGAGGTTTTGAAAAATGCACCTCGAGGTTCTGAAGAGAAGAATGATTATATCAATTAAAATATTAAATTATATGCTATTTCTACATTTGTACTTGTAACAGAACTTCATTGGGTGTCGAGATGGAGCAGTCGGTACAGCGACTGGCTACGGGCTGGACGACTGAGGGCTCAGAGTTCGAGTCCCGGTAGGGTCAAGATATTTTTTCTCCACGTCGTCCAGACCGGCTCTGGGGCCACTCAGCCTCCTATCCAATGCGTACCGGGGCCTCATTCCTAGGGAGTAAAGTGACTGGGAAATGTAGCTGACCACTCACCTACAACTGCAAATTCTGGATCTATACATCCACTCTCCAATACGCTTTCTTGGAGTAGTGTTTTATTAATTAAGCACAGGGGCAAATTTACCTTTACCTTAACAGAACTTTAATACCTTTATGTTTTACGATAATTTTATATTTTAATTAACAAATTACATTTGAATATAAATGTGAATATTAGTTGTCTTTTCTCATGAAAATGTGACGTGCAAAAAATATGAAAATGAATGCTTGGTACCAAAACGCTCCATGTTATAAATGAATATCCGTAGTGCGTCCCGAGAACCAAAAGTTAAGAACCACTGTTCTAGATACATTTATCCTGCTGCTGAAACATTCCTTGCTTTTGTGGAACCCGAATTGTCATGATGGTATTAAAAAATATGAATCCACACACGTGAAAAGAACCTGTATTATCAGCTCTAAACTGATCCAGGTAAACAATTTCCTGGGAACGATATCAATGAATCCTCCGGTGATTTCTGTGGTGGGATTTATAAATGTGAATAGAAGATTGTTCACTTCGGTAAGTGTGTAATTCGGATACAAACATATAACCTGATTTCGTTATTTCGTGGTACAGGTCTAAGACTTGCAGCTCAATCTCAGGTACAAAAGACCTTCTCCCGCTCAAACACTGCGGTCTTGTGTTTGAATCCCGCTCGAGGCATGGACATCTGTCTAAGTTTCTTCTGTTTGTGTTGTCCCATGTAGGTAGCGGTCTTTCGGCGGACAGGTCTCCCGTTCGAGTATTGCTGCCGACTGTTTTTGTGTTTCATAATAACTAACCAACTCCATGGAGCTGATCCATTCTTAACCAGCTACTCAAGAACTTCCCAGCATTTCATTGAACCGGAAGTTCCATTACCATGTTCACAAGAGCCCTCCACTGGTCCCTATCCTGAGCCAGATCGCTCCAGTCCATACCACCCGATCCTATCTCTCTAAGATACATTCTAATATTATCAACCCACCTACAGTTTGGTCTTCCTAGTGTTCTCTTCCCTTCTGGATTTCACCCCAATATCCTATAGACATTCCTCTTCGCCCCATTTCTGAACGGGAACAGGCCACAGAGTTTATTCCTTCAGGGCAGAAGAAGAGGATATACGTTTTAAGGAAGAACAAGAAAGTGTTACTGTACAAGTTTCTTACAAAGGACAAGCGCAAGCCAAATTTGCGCCTCAGAGGACGAGATATTCCGCGCCCCCATTTAAAAACTTTTCAGCTTCCTTAACATGACATCACAGTTAACAGGAACTTAGGGCTACGGGACGCTGTTACGGAAACTGTCATTGATACCGTAATTCTTGAAGAATATCGCTGTCCTCTGAGATGTGGTGCCTTGAAGTCTGGAAGACAGGTACGTGCATTCGTTTCGTTCTTATACAGCAGCCGCTTGCTGTGCTGCGTTTTTCGTGGGTTCGCCCGCAAACACAGTCACCGTCAGTTCTTTCCCATTTCTGGACCATTGCTTTCACACTCAGCACAGTCTTCCAACCTGAAGATGGGAGCAAATGCATGGCGTCATATCCCAGGAGACCGTAATCTTCAGAATTTGAATATTTCGAAGTCACTCTCTTAAGTTCCGTGTACTTATTTTCGCGGTGAAGTTTAGAAGACTGATAAAGTTAAGGTAGAATTCTCCCTGTGCTTAACTAATTAAACACTACGCCATGAATGCGTATGGGGGAGTTGATATATATATCCACTCTTCCTTGACCTCGATACTAGTTGGAGGTGAGTGATTACATTCACGCCCCGGCCGCTTTACCCCCGGAAAAAGAGCCCACGGTACACATTGGATACAAGGTTGGATGGACCCCAGAGTCGGTCTGGACGACGTGAAGATGCTGGACTCGAACTCCGACCTCTCGGTCGTCCAGCCCGTAGCCAGTCTCTATACCGACTGCACTACCCCGGCGCTTAGAAGCAGATTCGCAGACTGAAACTTTTAACGTGATCAGGGAATTATTTATTCAAGAAAGTTCAGTAACTTTAGAAAAGTTCATGAATGAATAAAGGAGTTGTGGTAAGAACTAATCTCCTTCTTATTTCTGATAAAAGAAACCGACGCGTTCAGCAATTCTTCAATTGCTCAGTGTGTATTCGTTGAAGCGTTAACCCTTCTGCTGAGCCGTTGCCTAGCACCGAAAGGGGATACACATATATACACACAGGCTGAGAGAATGGATTTATAAATTGAAAAGTTCCCAGATGCCGTGTTATTCATACCAATTTTGATAAAGTTTAGTTCAGGAATTCAGAAGTTAACAGGAGGAGGGAATACACAGACACACAGACAGCGTGGCGATATTACAACCTTCCATTTTTGTTTAAAATAAGAAAAGTAGGCTAAAATCGTATTCGGAATTATAACGGGGGCGTGATAATACGTCATTCTCTTATTGAAGAGTTCTATTTTCGGAGATTTAACGCCGTGTAGTCTGTTGAAAATCACCGGGTTTATTTTCGACCGACTACACGGCGTTAAAAGCCCATCCTAGAAGATAGAACTGTTCGGAACCACCGCTGTGAGAAGTGAAACCCTGCAAGTCTCATTCTTAAATATTCTTGTGTTACAGTATGCTTCTGTAATTCTCGCTTATCTCATTGTCCTGCTGCAGCTGGAAATGTGAACACGTGAAACCATATTACTTGCACCTGAACAAGAACTGAATAAAAGTGTCGCAAGATTCTTAAGTATTGGATTATTATTAAATTAATTGTTATTGTTGTAATTTTTATTATTGATACTGCTTTTGTCATTGTTGTACTTACTGTTGTTCTTCCTCATCTTTGCAGTTCTTACTGTGTTTTCTGTACTGTTTTTCATCTATTGCTTAATTTAATAAATATTTATGTGCATATTTTAGTGCATGTTTCGGAAGTTTTCATGCATAAATGCATACATATTAAGGGATTATTAGGGCATAAAAATCCGGTCCCTGCTTATAAGATATTCATCAACATTATGTTGGACTGTGTGGATCTGATTGTTTGTTTCACTTCTTGCTGTCTATGTGCAACTTCGGTTAACATTCACTCGTCTTCTTCTTGTATATCACTACATGTTTCAACCTAATTGGGCCTCATCAGGTGTACAGGCTGTTGTGGTGAAGAAATCTGTTACAGTGTTGTTCAGCTTATAATACCCGACTCCTGCCATCCACATAAGCATAAGATGTCAAGTATTGGCTACTTAGTAAATAGGTTAAACACGTACCGAACATCCAAAGTAGAAAAAGAAAAAGAACTAAACACTGTAAAAAGCACAGTACATAACAACAAATATAATATGAGCAAAATCATAAAACACCCAGCCTCACAAAATAGAAAACAAAATACTGACACAAACCCACAACACCAAAACAAAATTGGCTACGATCACACAGAGGAAAAGAAATAGGAAATATTACAAAATTAATCAAAGACATCCAAACAAAAATAGTCTTCAGAACGCAAAACAATACAAAACATAGTGAAAAAACACCCACGAACAGACAGATAGAAGAAGATAGGTGTGACTCGCGTATTGAGATACGACATAAGGTTGACAAATCCTGAACAGTTTTAATGTTTTTAATATTTAAAATTTATCAATATATATGACGAATATATATTTTAGTTATTTTAGTATAAAGACAACAGGGCATGCAATGAAGTAGTTTGACGTACATCGAAAAGCTTCTGAAGATGGCACTTTTGTGCTGAAACATGTAGTGCAAGAGAGAAGAGTAAGGTGAATAAGTGTATGCACTGTAAGACGGATAGAATAAATCATGGGCACTCAATTTCACCTGTTACTTTACGACATGTTTCGGCAAAATAGTGCCATCATCAGGTGCCCTAATTACGCTAATCTATTTCATTGCTTGCCTTTATAAAATTATTTAAAAAGTATTTAAAAAGTGAGTATTTGTCAACTCTAATGAATTTACACACACTAAAACTTATTAAGATTATTCATCTTATGTGTCATAATTAAAACTTGTGTGTGGTTCTTCCACTATGGGGGTCGTTTTTCTTATATTCTTCTTAAACCTGCAACGTTAAGAAATGTACTTATTATTATTATTCTTCTGTTCTATCTGTTATGTGTTGTATTATAATGGTTAGTACTCACCGTGTCTTATGATGTGTGTTCCCTTCTTAGCTGCGAGTGTTGTAATGTTGGATGTGTGTATGTCTTCGTATTTATTGAATTACGACGTGGTAGGGATAGATGTGGTGGGGGTAGGTGGTGGAGTTGTGTTATGTTGTTCTGTGTAAATTGTGTGTAATTCCTGAAATATTGGGTTATATATTTCCTTATTTATATTGTTCATATGTGTGTTTTTCTTTGTTGTTCTGTATATATGATAGTTTTCTAATGTGTTCAAATATTGTCCTTGCTTATTTGTTGCTATGATATCCATAGTATTTTCTATTGTACCATATGCATTTCCTGTGTTTAATATGTGATCTGAGTATCCTGTGTTGCTGTTATTGTGTCTTATGTCATGTATGTGTTCTTTATATCTGGTATTAAATTTTCTCCCAGTTTGTCCTATATATTCCAGGGAGCAATCTAGGCATTTCATTCTGTATATGCCACTTTAGTTATATTTACTCCTTTGTGTTTTTGGTTTTAAAATATGTTGCAAATTATTCCTAGTTCTAAATGCTATTTTTAATTTTTTGTCACGAAATATTTTTGTAATGTTTCCTGTTTCTTTCCCTGTGTATGTGAATGTTGCCCATTTCGTTTTTTGTTCTTCTGAATTCTCTGTGATTTTCTGTTTTTGTAGTGTTTTGGTTTCTTTTATTTGAAGTTATTTTAGTAACTATATCTGTGTTGTACTTATTGTTTACGAGTATATTATTTATAGTGGCTATCTCAGTATCTTTTGCTACTTTGGTGATGGGGTAATTATTTACTCAATCTATAAGGTATTTAATACCAGATATCTTGTGTTCTTGTGGATGACATGAGTCACTTGGTATTATTATGTCTGTTGCTGTGTGTTTGCGGTGGATTGAAAATTGCAAATTTTCTGTTTCTCTATATATTCCTATATCTAGGAAAATTATAGATTTTTGTTCCCTTTCTCTATTGTAAAATTTATCGTTGGTTGCAGTTTATTAAATTCTATAATCATGTCGTCAATATTTGTTTTGTTTATATCATATTAGTATGTCGTCAACATATCGGAAATATCCGATTATGTTCTGTTTCATTAATATGTCGTATATTTGTGTGTGTTCCATATTCTATATATATATCCTTTAAGTGCCGAAGTGACCCGTTTGTGCCATTCATGAGTAAGGTCGTCGTGGCCAAAGTATCCAGTTTTAGCCAGTCAGGCATTTAAACTCCGCTAGTGGAAGCGCGCGCACACGCCGCAAGTAGAAGTGCATGCACAGTCCTAAATATTTATCTTTAAATGTAGTAATCACCAGACCGACTTGAGTAAAACCCTAATAGAGGAATTAAAATAATACCTAACTGAACAACAGCAAATAAAAATATACGTATGAGTTATGCCAAAACTTATCCACGATCCAGTAATTTTATTGCAGATTCTGCAGATAGGTATGTTAAAATATATTGTAAAATTCGATGTACAGACCTTTTTTGTTGTTACCTGCTTGATGTATATATAGGTTCAATGAAACTACAGTATTCGATTTCACTACGAACGCACACAAAACAGATCGCGCTCTGTATCTCAGCCTCAATGCAGCTGTCTGTTCATTCAAATAGAAGGGGCAATAAGCTTTCGCAGCTCTAACGGAAGGTCTTAACACTGAAGAAGGGACCCCCTTAGCTTTCTCTTGAATAGCCATTCTTTCATTCTTCTGACCTTCAGTCAAAGATTCGAAAATCCGAAGAGTGTAAGAAGTGCTAGCATAAGACCAAATGATTTTATTGCTTCCATCTGTTTTATGACACCAGGGACTGCTAAAATTTGTCAAGTGTTACAAACAGAAATGTAGAACAACTCTGTGAAGAACTGGGAAACCATTTTTGCAGTACCCATCAAAATTATATCACAAAAAATTGAAACTAGAGTATAACACTTTGTATTAAAGTTTTCAAATCTTCCGTTACAATATGCGACACTATGTTCCTTTCTCATATGAACAAAGTTAATTCCATCCATTTATCATAAAAATTGAATTAGATACAGCATTTTTAACACAATGCTTAAAATAGATTAAACGCCTAACAGGAACGGACATTTAAACGCAGAGTAGCAACGGGCATTTAAACGAGCACCAGCAACGGGCATTTAAATAAACTCCGGCCAGCTCAAGCTTACCACTGTTTCGAAGTCCNATAACACAACCCCACCACCAACCCCCACCACATCTACCCCTAACACGTCATAACTCAATCAATACGAAGACACACACACATCCAACATTACAACACTCGCAGCCAGGGGTGGCAACTGGAATAGGGGTAAGGGAAACACGGTAACTACGGCCGCTATGAATGACTGCAGAAATTTCACGCTGGTCTCGACCAATCAGAGAGACCAAACAAACCAATTTGAATACCAATAATTACATGCGGTTATCGTGGTGCATTATATGCAAATTGGTAAGTATGAATTTTGATTTGATGTGGTTGCCAAAAGAAAGTAGACATTTGCGAACGAAATTACAGCTCCATATTAAACATATTATTTGTGTATATGAATGTTATGCTTACTACCACAAATGGAATTAGAAACATATAGAATTCTTTCAAGCCTAAAATTTTTTAGGTGAACTGTCATCTAAATGATATTTTTTATGATATTGTAGCGTGTTTTCTTACTGAAGACGCCGTTCGGATTGTTAATTTTTTTATTCAACAACCTGCAAATAACGGCTACAATTAATTATCACACAGTTGCGGGGTTTCACACTTTTATAACCCTAATCGCAATAATCTGTTTACACTGTTGCGGGGTTTCACGATTTATAACCCTATTCGCAAATCAATTCACTCTGTCTTTAGTAGTCTACATGTTTATAGTAAGGGAGCTATGTAAGTGTCCCTGTATCACACACCCACAATTATTACTCGGTTATCACGAACTATCACTAATTCATGCACACGCGTCCGTAACTCGTAACTGCTGCCTTGAGAACTGTTGATCACACACTGGCTCGTAGTCTTGCTCGGAACTAACTCGAAACTAACTCGGAATTAACTGTGAATAGTCTTCGCTGCTCCGTATCTAGCCACGTTCGGGACAACTCAGAAAACAGCCACGTAATAGGCACCATTGTTGTCTGGTGCAACGCTGCCCGGAGTTGTTTACTGCTGCCTAGCAACCGCGGTATCCCTTGGTGACGTCACCGCTGTTGACTCGCGTTGCATAGCTACCACGATACTGGGACTCGGCTAACGTCGGTTCCGCTCGGTTCACTTCGCCTCCACTAGGCGCGTCGGCTCCCGGAGGGGGGCGTCCAGCTAGCGCGACAGGTCACACTGTTCTCTCCTTAAGGCTTTTCGTCCCGAATAGCCTAACGATGTACCCCCCCANGTCGGTTCCGCTCGGCTCACTTCGCCTCCACTAGGCGCGTCGGCTCCCGGAGGGGGGCGTCCAGCTAGCGCGACAGGTCACACTGTTCTCTCCTTAAGGCTTTTCGTCCCGAATAGCCTAACGATGCACCCCCGTTCCTTTCCTTCCCGTAGCTGTGCTTACAGTGTCTCCTGTTGTTTCGGCTACTCTTCTTGCAGCGACTATTCTTCGTCCGTTATATCCGCTCCCCTCTTAAGACAAAGCTCGTCTCTAGTGGTTTCCTTTCAACTTGCCAGAAGATCCAGTTCTATCACACTCATTCGTCGCACATTCAATCTTTCTGGGAGGCCGGTTCTTTTACATTATCGGTTCCTCCTCTACGTGAGGTCTCCTTTTCCGTTTTGGAGGGGGTCTACCCCTTCATAAATTCCAATCCTTGTTTTGCCATAGGCTGACAGAAGATCCGACCATTCCTTTCGCGATCTTCAAGCTGACAATCTCGTAGATGGTCTTCTTACAAATTATCCCTTCTTGGTGCGATCGCTGTCCTGATCTACACCCTCCGATGACGTCCTAGGTTGTCACCTGTTCCATCTGGCAGCCGAAGGTTCCCTGGGGTGTTTCCTTCTTGAAGGCATTACTCCAACGTCGTGCCACTGTCGCGCGACGGGATGTCTTCCTGCAGGTGGCAGCCAGCTTCATCCGGGATTCATAGTCTCCTTGGGTCCAAGTTTTTCTGACGATTTTCCTTCGACGCCATGCCACTGTTGTGTGGCGGAACACCTTCCTGCGAAAGACGGCCAATTTATTCTGGGGTCCGCAATTTTCCCTTGTCGAATTCTGCCTATTTCGCTTGTTTCGGTCCCTACGCCTTTTCTTCTTCTGTTCTCCGACCAGCATTACTTCGGCGCCTTCTGCGGGTACCTCTCGTAGTTCTGCCGCCTCAGGTTTCCTGTCCACTGAGGCTGGCTCTTCTTCTACTAGATGTACCTCCATTTCTCGGCAGGCCATTGTCTCTCCGACCGGTTTCACTACGGGAAACTCTTCCTTTTTTTGCCGCCTGTTCTTGGGTTGTTTCTGTTTCCGCGGCAGTATTTTCTCGCCAGGCGGCCATCTTGACTCTGATCGCTTCAATTTTA
>NW_019733337.1:0-108341 GCF_002891405.2 Cryptotermes secundus
ATAAACAGCTACGTTCATGCGCTGGCTGGTAATACAAAACAAAACTGCACATGTCATGAGAATATCTGCGAGTGTGAGCCGTTGATACGTAAGTTCTATGTCATGAGAATATCTGCGAGTGTGAATGGATAATCACGTTAAAATCGTAAAAAAACAGAACAAAGTAACCGAGTTGAATAGTGGAAAAATTTATGTCGAATTGTTAAAATAATTCGTTCGGCGTTTATTAAAGTACATTTGATATTTATTAATTTCATAATTACAAAACAGATTAGAATGCGGATTTTAAAGAAAGAAGGTAAAGCTATCCCCGTAACAGGCCGTGGAGGCTCATAGTGTTCTGAGACGTCGAGGCTCCCACATTTTCTAGACAATCCGCTCACAGATGGCGGTGAGGCTGTCAGCCTTACGCCCCGGCTGCCTTTTGCCCTTCAGGAGGATTCCTTGTACTCATTTCTGATAGAGACTGAGTTGATCCCAGGGCCATAGTGCGGCTGGAAAGACTAGGTAATTGAAAAATCCAATGACATCATCGGGAATCGAACACGCGACCTTCCGGCTTGTAACATAGTGCCTCAACCAACTACGCTACCGCGTGACCCCGAATTAAAAAAAAATCACATAAAGAAATACTCTGCTTCAAGGAGAAGTGTCATTACATAAACTCATAAGGACAAGACCAGACGTGTGAAGGTAATATTGAAATATATCTTTAAGATGCAGGGTGTACGGGTGTGGACTAGATTATTAGGCGTTGAATGATATCTAGTAGTGGGCCCTTGTGAAGCCGATAATGAACCTTTGGGTTGCATACAAGGCGAGAATTTCTTGAGTATCTCACTATCAGGGTCTTAAGATGAAGTTTGTTAGCTGAGATTCCTATCAGAATTAATTAGTACGCAGGCCTGCAGAAGACCCAGGTTAGGTTAGGTGCATGCATACATATATCTGTGACTAGCGCTGCGCACGGTAATTGAGCGAAACAATAAAACGGAAGAACAACTGGAAATGACGTCACGTACATGCAGGCGTCATTGCTTGGGAGAAGAAAAGGGGAAGTGAGCGAAAGGCCATGAAGTGGCGCTAATGAGGCTCGTGACAATCCACATAATTAGCAGCGTCACTGGAGGAACAAACACGAAATGGCTGCCACAAGCAGACGTGATCAGTCTGACCAATAAACTGCATTCTGAACTTTTTTCCTGATTCCCTCCCACCCTGTTCTCTCGAGAGAGCTTGCGTCTCCCGTGATGACGCGAGTTCTTCGCAAGTTTGGGGACATTTACGTTTTCTCTTCAGCTGATAACAATTTGATAACAATCTCTGTATCTTTCGATCGGTATAAGATTGTCCTAACAATTGCACCACTACTCAGCCCGTGGTAAAATTGTAAACTGCTTATATGACCGCAAACTCTGTTCATTCTGGGACGTGACACCATCTAGTCTGGTAGGAATTCACCGATGTTCCCAAGGAAAGTACTGCTTCCATCTTCAGGGCCGAAGAGTAAGTGAGGCTTGTAATCAGGAATAAGGAACAGCAAACAGAGGCCGATTTCCTTACTCAGGATGGCAGTGATGCATTCCTCCGAAACGTCGGTGAAACCTTACGTGACTACACATCGTCACGTCCCAGAAGATCTCTTCCATCATCTACTCTGAAGAATGAATCAGTAGTGTCATCCGAAACCTTGATGATCTACATTACATGGCGTCATATCCCAGCAGAGAAGAGTCAGATTGTTAGAATAAATCGTCAACAGATGGCAGGAAATACCGGTCTCAGATCGATATATCTCGATCGTAGCATTGAAAATGTTTAATGGTGCGTTTCGTACTGCGTCGGATTTTGCAGATTTCGAGCCGAAAGTCCCCGTTATCGCTGTTCTTGTGAATGGTTGGCCCACGTAACGATTACCATGTATCATTTCCGGGTCAGAGTTCACAGACTGTAGAGCTGCGCTGCCCCCAGTTCCACTCCAGCTACAATTTGTCTTCGTTTCTAGTGACGTAATGTTTCCCCTCGCTTTGCATTGCCCCTGAATCTGTATGCTACTTGCCAGTGCTCAACAAGTGGCCAGGTTTGCTGGGTACAGCCAGTATCGCGCCCTCACAAGGATGTCGTCCTTGTTGAGCAGTTAGTCGCTCTGCTAATCGAAATTCCGATTGTTCACAAGAACCTGCAGCCAACTCATCGAAACGTAACCCTTCTTGAGAAGGTACCAGTCGCTAATCTAGCCATGAAATGTCCCTTATTTCATAGAACCTCGCGGTTAATTTGTGTTCACATAGCTCTTATCGAGAGTGAAACGAATTCATTACTCATGTTCACACACTAATACACTAAGATTCATTTTAATAGTATCCTCCCACTTACGCGTGAATATCTCAAGCGAACTCTTCAGGTTTTACAAGTGAAAATGTTCATATACAGTAAATCCTCAATAATCCAGATTAATTGGTTGGAAAGTTCACCCGGATTAAGTGATAATCATCCTATCAAACTACCATTCGACGCTATGAAGTCTAGCTACTGACGGCGTCGTAATAATAAGCTGTGAAAAGAAGTGAAACTCAGTTATTGCACATAACGGTAACTTCATTCTGTAGAGCTCGCTCTTTGGCTTACGGTTTGAGTTCAGTTGGATTGTTGGGGTGGCTGTGTCTCCCAGCTCCGTTCTACAGACTCGTAACAAAAAGACGTTTTGCGAAAGATATTTAAACGTCGCTGTGACTGAGTACTCCACCCGCGCTGGTGGATCCGGCACCATAATTTCCCTAAAATGTTGGGTACATAAAGGGCTTCCTTCTGGGCTCTGCTTCCAAAGCCGTGAAACCAACTCCCCCCCGTAACAGTGGATTACCCAAGCAATCCAGACGCTGGGTTTCCTGTCACCGCAGAGCCTAAAGGCCTAAAGACCATTTGAAGTCTTGTCGCCGTGAAATAACTGCATTCACAGCTCACACTAATCACTTCAATCCAATTCAAGTTCACGTACCGAATGTAATATCCAATTTAATTCGGTATTACACGTAGTGGAAGGGGGGCACTATGCTACAAGCCGGAAGTCGCGGGTTTCGACTCCTGATGAGATCACTGGATATTTCAGTTGACCTAATCCTTCCAGCCGCACTATGTCCCTGGGGTCGACTCAGCCTTTTAACAGAAATGAGTACCGAGAATCTTCCTGGGGGGGGGTAAAGGGCGGCCGGCCCGGAAAGCTGACTACCTCACCGCCAACGTCTCACAGCCCTACGGACCTCCACGGCCTGTTACAGGGATAGCTTTACCTTTTATTATTATTATTTGTAGTGATTTCCAAGTGTCTCTGATTTGTTGTGTTCGATAAACTTGGCATATTTGCCCAAAGAACTGTGTAGCCGCAGAAACAGTCATTTTAGCGCACGGTTGTGAAACAACATTAGTTTCTAGGCATCTGCCCGATAAATACGTTCCTGCGGCAACGGATATGCATGTAACAATAGAGGTAATACTGGCAACTGTGTTTTTTACTCGGACCATGCAAATGGAATTATAAGGAAGACAATTGGGTCAACCCAGTCAGTTCTGTAATCTGCGAAGAAAAGAGGACCCGCCATTGAGAGAGTACCGGAGTCCGGAAGCAGAGGAATAACCATTGTTAGAAACCGTTAACAGGTAACTACTGTTGGAGACACTGTGAGCTGGAACAGACTTACGGTGTAGAAATCAGAGATGGCGCTATAATTGTCATTATGAATTTTGCGACAAAGTGATTAATAAATTCAATATTCAATCCAAAACCCCGTCTGTAGTCACACATACTCTTGACAGTACTGTGGAAAGAGGCTCCTCTTTATGTGGAAGCTTCTGCTCTCCTCCCTGGGGAGTTTCATCTTCTTTTCATTAATTTCTCTTTAAGAGAAATGCGGGCTCAGAATTTGTGAGTCGGGTTCTCTGTTTGTGAATTCTTATTGTGATGTGTACTTTAATGTGGTCAGACAGGGTTGCCAAATCGCATCATCGTAACAGTTTGTAGTCAATACGTTACATTTAATGGAGGAAGTGCAGGGAAGAGCAATTCGTTTCGTATTTTTCTGCTTCTACTTTGTTCCTTTCTTTATTTTCTGTTGCTCAGTAGCAGCTGTTTCGACTGAAGGGCGTTGCTTCAGTAGCGGGGAGTGGCGGTCATCGTTCATAATAATCCGCTGTCATGAGAAAGGCGTCAAGGGATCAAGCCTCCCACGGTCCGGGCGCTTCTCTGTTCTCTGTCTCCCATCCTTGCGGTCCGGCGTCACACGGAGCGACTTCTCCTGTTTTCACTATCTTCCACCCACGCCGAAGATGATGGAAACCTAATTTCAAATTCTCTCCCTATTTTTTCCCAGGATTAGGCATTACCCTGTTCTACACCCGTTCATGGACCTCTCCATCATTTCTTCCTTTATCTTCCCACGCCTTTATTTTCGTATACATCGTAAATCGCAGCTTTTTTGGTTCCGTACATTCTTTAGAGACATTCATCCTGTTTTTTTTTCTAATTCAGTTTCTTCTAATTCTGTGATATTCTCGTATATGCACAGGAAGTCTGGGAAGGACTAATTGCCTACTTTCCTATGCTACGGCAGGGACTGCATAGAGAACTTAGCTTTAAACAACTACTCTATTGTTGTATGTGTATTCGTTGCCGCGGTAACGTTTTTACCTAGCCGTTGCCTAGCAACGATAGGTGGATACACATGTAAACACAGAGACTGATGGGAGGGATTTATGAAGTACGCCGTTGAGACCGGCTGAAGTGCCGTTACATATATATATATATGTTTTATTAAGATTGGTTCAGGTATTCAGAAGTTAATATCGGAGATATACACACAGCATGGAGATCGTATAAACCTCCTGTTACATTTTTCTCGAAATAAGGAAAGTAGGCTAAGAAATTTGTTGTAAGCGTGAGATTTGTCTTTGTTGCTATGTAGTTCAGGTTGTCATAGCAACGAACTCACGAACATGACCGTAAGTTATGAAGCAGTTCACGAAAGAGGGAGCAGTCTCTTGTTACAGAGTATCGTGTCTATTCTATAAGAACCGATAATACTTCGGTGCAGATATATGTATACTTGTGACATGTAAATCCATTGCTAGGTAACGGCTAGTTGAAACACGTGTCCGAAGTTATGACAGAGACATCGATTCCTAGGCAACACGTACAGAAATGTTTCCGTTACAACGGCTAGGTAAAGATTGTTAACGCAACAAACGAAGACATGTTTCGATGACAACGAAGAAGTGTATCGTTGCATGGAGAGTTCCATATCCGGTCGGCGTGATGCCAGCTTAGCTCGAGAGAACTGACCGGAAGGAGAATGCAGACTGTGTACAGTACTGCTCATCAAATTCGTACAAGGAGCAACTAAGAGTGGAGGTGTTGAAGAATTCGTGTATTACCGTTCCAGTAACAGTGCTACTGTTATAAGTACTTGTAGGCTCGCCTTGTGACTGTCCAATAAATCGACTCACCTAATCCGGAACCCATTAATTACTTGTCGCGTTACCAGGACACGTGAGGCCGCGCCATAGCTCAAGCCGTTAGTCGCTGGCTTCCCACCGCGGTGGCCCGGGTTCGATCCACGGTATGATCAAGTGGGATTTGTGGTGGACAAAGTGGCGCTGGAGCAGGTTTTCTCCGAGTACTTCGGTTTCCCCTGACAATCTTCATTCCACCAATTGCTCCACAATCACCTTCACCTATCATCTGGGGCTGGTGCAATAGGCCAGAAGTGGCCGCAGTACAAGGGACTTAGTCCCACCCCACTAGCAATAAAAGAATAGAGCGTGAACAGGTCACATGAACGTCTGTTATGCAGCAGATCACGAAAGAGCGAGTAGGCATTTGTTTGCATTAAGAAAAGCCTTCGTCTGGAACCAGAAAGCCCATAACAAAAACGCGATTCCTGTATTCATATTTTCAGTTTACCGTTGAATTCAACGGACTACTCTCTAATACTATAAATTCATAATTTATTTATATAGATTTCCATAAATGTTGTCTTATGATTTAGATGCAGAATTTTAATGTATGATATTATTATTATTTTTTTTTTTTAGAATAAGCTGAGTGGAATGTTTACACTCGAACTTGCCATGGGTGGCACCCCCGGCTTCCCTGTTCCTTCAAACCATGCCTTCGGTCATCACTGCGGAATCTATGTAAAGGCTTCCGAACTTCCTCTCCAAAGACACTAACCCTGAAGATGGCACCTGCAAAGTTTCCAGACATCTCGGAGAACCTTTAAATTTCTACACGGATTATTTCGAAAACTGAAGTCATGCGGAATTATTACAATTCAAATTGATAAATGGACAAAAAATAAAGTTGTGACTGCTTAACTAATTAAGCACTACTACGTATATGAAGGCGTGTGGGGGAGTGGATATATAGATCCATATTTTCTTGACCTCGACGCTAGTTGGATGTGAGTGGTCAGGTTCACTCCCCTGTCGCTTTATCCCCGAGGAAAGATAGGATAGGATGATATGTGGGCCCCAGAGCCCGTCTGAATGACGTGGAGAAGAGGAAATTCTTGACCCTACCAGGACTCGAACTCCGACCGCTCGGTCGTGCAGCCCATAGCCAGGCAGTATACCGACTAAGCTATCGCGGTTCCTATGATGAAGAGATATATATAGAGGAAATATGATAGGAGCATTTGTTCCCGCATGTCGGCTCGCAGAAGTGTCTCCACTCCACAAAATCTTGTTGTGATAACACGAGACGGGGCCCCACCGGCACCAACATTCTTGAGAGCGTTGTCGCGACGTTTCTATGTGCTCGCGAACAAAGGGACGTTCAGAACTTCAGCGTCACGTGACCGGTCCTTTCATCGTCAGTTCTTTTGTGTTTCAGGTGCACAGGCATCGACAGAGAACACAAAGTCCTTTATGCACAAATCAATATACAAGTCATAACGGCACACACACGTTCGGATGGACGAGAGAAAAAGAAATACCTAAACCAAAGCAAGGCGCTAAAAATAACCCGACTTTCAAGGGGCATATAAGGTCGGCAGCGCAGGAAATTGTAAGAATAGTCAGGAAGCAGTAGAGTCCTGACGTACAGGGACTAGAAACGGAATCAACAGAGATAGTCACCTGTCCCAGTCACCTGACTCGACTGATCGGAAAGCCGAGACCCAAGAGGATGTAGATGTTTTTTGTTTTCCTCCTGCTCTTAGTCTTGTTGCTTATAACGTCTTCCGTTATTTTTCTTCTCTTCCATGAATCAGCTTAAAGTCCTCAATTTACTGAGTCATCAGCGTTTTCAGTTCTGAAACAGTGAACTGCGTAGGGGCCGCGGCGGCGGTCCGCGTAAGAACACGACGCTCAGCGTCGAATCAACATGGCTACAGAAATGTGATGACAAGGCTCTACACTCGTATTTGGGAGGTTCTCGGTTCGAAACGCGGGCAAGACACTGGCCATCACGACACAGGTTTCTCGTGGTTTATCTAGGTCACTCCAAGGAGAAATTCCAGTATACGACGACTGCGATTAGTTTACGATCGCTTCCTTCCAAATCCCTGCCAATTCTCCGCTCATCTGTCACTATGGTCTCTGTACTCGTGAAGTAACCCACAAAATGGCTACAAAGTTTGGTGTACATTTAAAAAGTGACTGGAGAAAACTGCGTAATGAGGAGCTTCCTAATGTATATCCTCCATTGAATATTATAGCTCAGACGGTATAGTGACAGGCTAGGGGCTGGACGATAGGGGTTCGATTCCCTGCAGGGACCAGACGTTTCTCTTGTCTATAATATCCAGACCGGCACTGGGGCTCACCCAGCTTCCTGTCCAATGGGTACCAGGGGCCTCTTTCCCCGGGGGTAAAGCGGCCAGAGCATTAAGGTGATCACTCACCTTCATCTAGTGTCGAGGTCAAGAAATATGGAGCTATACCTCCACTTCCCAGTACGTCGCTATGGCGTGGTGCTTAATGAATTAAGCACAGGAACAACTTTAACTCTTTTTTGACCTTTGTAGCGACAGTGAAACTATACAGACACATAAAATTTTCCATTGTGAACTCAGTGGGGAGAAAGATATTTTAACCTACTTCCCTTATTTTGAAAAGAACGAAAGTCAACTAATTAGATCACCCCTCTCCCCAACAACTTTTGAACGTCTGAACCAATCTTCATGAAATTTGGTATGTATATCATGACAACTGGGCCCATCTTAACGGCGTACTTAATTAACCCTGCCATCAGTCTGTGTGTCTGTATGCGTAACCCCCTATTGTTGCTAGGCAACGGCTCGGTAAAAAAACGTTACCCCGGCAACAAATACACACGTAAGAGTAGAAGAATTATTTCACTCGTCGTTTTCTATGCGGTCCGTGTCGTGTCAAATGTAAGTAGACCATTAAGTGTTCCCAGAACTTCCTGTATATCTCTAAACTGAGGCATATATAAGAACGTGCAGGCGGTGGAATGGGTGGACAGGAGAGCTGGAGCTCTGCCTCCGCACCGCTCGCGTCTGTTGCAAGAAAACTACGTCTTTCGTTTTACTTCCTTGGCCTTCGGGCCCCTTTAAAAATTGTAATAAACCGAATGACTGCAGATTATCTGTATGGTCCTGTTCCCGAAGCAGCCAGGCAGATGTGGGCCCGTGGACCGCCGTCCTGTCTGATCACGTGACTGGGAAGGCATCTCATCACACGAAGTTTGTGTCACTGCTCCATTCGAACTCTGGCGTATGCATGCTCACAGCAGGCGCTCGAGTCTCTCAGAACTACGCCTTACATCTGTTAGAAGTCCCTTGTCCTGCGGCCATTTCCGGTCTATTGTACCAGCCCCAGATGATAGGCGAGGGTAATTGTGGAGCAATTGGTGGAATGAAGATTGGCAGGGGAAACCGAAGTACTCGGAGAAAACCTGCCCCAGCGCCACTTTGTCCACCACAAATCCCACTTGACCAGACCCCGGGATCGAACCCGGGCCGCCGCGAGGGGAAGCCAGCGACTAACCGCTTGAGCTATGGCGCGGCCTGTTAGATATTAACTAAAGGTTTGGAGAGACTTAGTCCTCCATCTTCAGGGTAGTACAGAAAGGCGATGGTGGTAGAAATAATATGGAGGAAGGGGTGAGAGGGGGGTAGGATCGGAACTGGGGCTCTGCGCGAAGCAAATGGAGTGAAGAATATTTTAGGTCCAGTAGAGTTATGCTACGCAGCCAGCGCGAATGCGAGAAACATTGGAACTAATTCGATTCCCGATGAAATCATTGGAATTTTCAATTTACCCAATCCTTCCAGCCGCAATATGGCCCGGAGGTCGACTGAGTCTCTAACAGAAATGAGTACCAGGAATCTTTCTGAGGGCTAAAGGGCGACCGGCGCGTATAGCTGAAAGCCTTACCGCCATCTGTGAACCGAGTGTCTAGAAAATGTGGGAACCTCGACGTCTCAAAACCCTATGGGTCTCAATGGCCTGTTACAAGGATAGCTTTACCTTGTTACTTATTTTGAAAAAAATAAATATAGGTTTATGGGATCACCATGCTGTCTGTGTGTCTGAATATCCCCCCTATTAATTTTTGAATGACTGAACCGATTCTTTTGAAACTTGGTACGTATATCATGGCATTCGAGCCCATGCAAAAGACATGCTTCACAAACACCTGCCATTAGTCTTTGTGTTTGTATGTCTCTCCCTCCAGACCACGGCTCGGCAAACAAGAATTGTTAGAGGCTTGCGTGTTGCATCAAAGGAAAGTAGGCGCTTACTTATTCCCAGAACTTGCTGCTGTTGTGTCGGACAAATAATTATTTTCAGTTGTTATATAAAAACATTATGAAGTTCGCATAAAAATGTCCTTATTACGAAGTTCATCCAGGACGAGGGACACTCGTACGTACAAACCACTACTGTTCGCGTGTGTCCCGATATATCCACTTCCGGGTGACTGGTGACTGCTGATGTTTGGCAGGCTGACTGGCAGCACATTCCCGGCGCGGTCTAAGGCATGAACAGGCACACGAGAGGTTAGCGTGGCGGTAATGCCACTGATTTGTATTCAGGAAGTGCTTGTTTCGAATCTCGACCTGACTGTAACGTCTTCTTCAACACAACTGCTTCTAGCTGAATTCCTTCTCACATGTCATACTCTGAGGTCCTGGCAGCTTTATCAGTCTGGGGGTGGGGGTATATCCTGACGCCATCGCTAACTTGACTGCACGGCGTCGACTGGTAAGGCGACAGATAAATAATGAATTGATGGCATTTGGAAGGAAGTGCTCGTGAGATAATGGAGGTATTACCCAGCGCATTTGTCCGGAAGGTTTGAGGAAAACCACGATAAGTGTTCCGGGCGACATTCGAGTTGGACACGTCTCGAATACGAGGCTAGAGCATTGCCGCTACTGTAACTCGCTTTGTAAGATAAAGTAAAATTGTCCATTTGCTTAATTAATTAAACACTATACAATGAAGTCATATGGGGGAGTGGAGGTATAGCTCCACCATTATTGGCCTCGGCACTAGATGCATATGATTAATCAGCATCACACACCGACCGCTTTAACTCCGGGGGAAAAGCCCCCGGTACCCATTGGATAGGATCTTCGGTGGGCCCCAGAGCTGGTCTGGGCGCTTTGAAGAAGAGAGAAAATCCTGACATGCCGGGAAACGAACCTTGGTATGCCAGCCCGCAGACCGTCGCTATGCCGATTGAGCTATTCCAACTACTAACCCAAATTCTTGAGTTGTTAAATAAACGAAAATAAATTAATTATTCAATAATCCTGTCTCTCTGCAGTTGTATTCCTCTTGGAGGAGCGGAAGTCCTACCACCCCAGGTTTATCGGCTGCTTTGCTGTGGACACTGGCAACAGAATCACTCGGGGCCTGCGAGTTACAGCTGATCGTATCTAACATTCTCACAAGGTGCCCCCGGCTGAGTCTCGAGTTCACACCTCACACACGAAAGTATCATATCTGATGAGCAGGTCTGCTACAGGGCCAAGGGAGCCGCCTTTGACCGAGTCCTTCCGCAGTGTCTCTCGGTATGCTTCCGTGTGTGGGCAGTACACTTCAGGGAGACACTATCTGCCTGAAATGTGGAGATTGCGGACTGGATAGAAAGCTCCTGTGCTCGGTCGCTACATCTAGCGGGATTTGTTCGATTTTCTGTGTATTCATCTAAATGATTAAGGGCCCCCAATTAGGGAGGAATCGCCAGGAGGAAGCCGTGCCTCAGAGGGTTTCTATGAAATATAGGGTAGGGACGAAGCGGGGTGCAGGAGTGAAGGGGTGAGAGGGTGGGGTGTGTTTTTGATGTGAGGCAGCCAAGCGCTTTGCAACTCGAGGAAAGTTTATAGAACAAGGACACGGTCCGTAAATTCAATTGAAACATGGAATTATTTTCTTTTGTATTTATTCCTACTTTACCAAGCAATCTCACCGTTTCACTTCCTCCATGTTACATCATTTATTTCTCTCGCAGAATGTGATTTGATGTGGAAATTTAGCTCTAGAAACCGCGGAGAAGATGCAGTGACGTGAATACATCCGAAACGCGGGTTAACGTTTCTCTAAAACGGCTAATGAATTGAACTTTTGAACTTAGCATAGAAAGGGTTGTAACGTGAAACACTTCAGATGTTTGCATCTCAGACTGGAAGGCAAATAAAATCAGATTTTAAAATCTGAGATTCCTATAGTAACCTCTTGACGCCGTGTAGTCCGGTAGAAGATCTCTGATGATTCTGAAGGAACGTAACTGTCTCAGTCTTCAGGGTTTGAAGATTAAGCATAGATAACCCAGATTTAATTTTCTGGGTTATGACACCGATGATCGCGAAGTGAACCTGTTGGTTCCATCCACAATGTTACCCTGAAGATGTAGGTGGCAGGAGCCTGCTATACCTTCATAACGTGCTACACGATGGTTTACAAAGTAGAAGACCACAATCTAAACTTCCATCGCCACATAAATAACAGACCCCATGAAACAAGGAGACCCTCTGCTGCTGATGCTTGTGCCAGTGGCCGTTCCCAAGAGATGCGGGGTTGTCTTGTTCAGTGCACGAGCATTTCTTCTGCTCTTCCGTGAAATGTGGCTTGAAAGTACGCCGTAAACGTTAAGTCTTCCGGGATGTGACTCCATTTAATCTGAAAGATAAATGTTAATGTTTCAGGGTATAAGATCCTGTCTTCACTAAATTGTTCTCCCTGAATATGGTGGAAGCTGGTTCCTCCGAAACACTGCTAAATATCTACCACACTGCACGGATTTAGATCCCTCAAGACAATTTCTAAAGTCGCTATGGGATCTTGAAACGTCAAGAACTAAAATAAATCCATGAAGCTGAATCCCTCATGAGAAAATAGTAGTTGCTCATCTTGTCAGACTATTCCCAGCGTTTTAGGGAACCCAACGGTTTATAACCATATTTATAGCAGCCCGCTACTTGTCCCTATCCTGAGCCAGATGAATCTAGTCCACACCCACCCATCCTAGTCATTTAAGATTCATTTTAATATTATATCATATAAGCCTAGGTCCGTGAAATTTGGTCTCTGACGTTAAGGGAGGAACATAGACTGAGGGTGTTTGAGAACAGGGTGCCGAGGAGAATATTTGGACCGAAGAGGGATGAAGTGACAGGAGGTTGGAGAAAACTGCATAATGAGGAGCTTCATAACTTGTACTCTTCTCCAAGTATAATTAGAATGATCAACTCAAGGAGGATGAGATGGGAAGGGCATGTAGTACGAATGGGGGAAGAGGAATGCATGTAGGATGTTGGTGGGAAAGCCAGAAGGAAAGAGACCTCTAGGAAGACCAAGATGTAGGTTTTGTGGACAGTGTTAAAATGGATCTTAGAGATCTGGCTCAGGATAGGGACCAGTAGAGGGCTCTTGTGAACACGGTAATGAATCTTCGGGTTCAGGGAAAGAGCCCCCGGTGCCCATTGGTTAAGAAGCTGAGTAGACCCCAGAGCCGGTCTGGATTCTATGGAAAGGAGAACAAACTTGGACTCGAACTCTGACCCCTCGGCCGTCCAGCCCATGGCCAGTCGCTATACCGACTGCGCTATTCCGGCTCAACTTTATTACGGCGTAGTTAATTTGGCTCCAGAAATGCAGCGTTGAATGCAGCCAACTTGCAGGAACAATAGACCGCTTGTGGTATCCACTTCATTACTGAAGCCGTCCCCAGTGACGGCCCCCGGCTTCATGTGGCCGCGCGTCACATGCAGACTCCATTCTGCTCTCAAGACAATGGGAGGAGATGAAGTTGGGGGATAAGACAGGAGACGCGGTGCAACTGCATCTAATTAATCCGCTCATTGACTTTGAAGAAGTGTCTGACAGGCAGTGAGGGCGTTGCAGACCCGACTCTCGCCCCCTCCCCCACTTTTCTTGCACCGCCCCTCTCCGCCTGGCTTCTACCCAGCCATACACATGTACCGTGGGGACAGGGGGCTGAAATTTGAGAAGTTTTAAGTTCTGGATCAATTTGAATTACGGTTTACACAAAATATGACTTGCTGAAGTTGAGTCGTCATTTCAAAGTAATACACTCACTCATGGGGCTGAGCCCTTCTTGAGAAGCCGCCAGTTGTGTAGCTACTCAAGAACTTGCCAACATTTTATGGAATCCGAAGGTTCATTATCGTGTTCACAAGAATCATCCACTGGTCCCTATCCCGAGCCAGATCAATCCAATCCATACCATCCCATCCAGTTTCTCTAAGATCCATTTTATTATTGTCCACCCACCTATGTCTTGGTCTTCCCAGAGGTCTCTCTCCTTTTGGCTTTCCCATCAATATCCTCTTCTAATGATGACCTAACTGTCTGCGTCACGAACTCAAGATGGCTTACCCTCGTTCACGTGACAGATGTTATGATACGAAAGTCGATAATTCACTCTCGTTTCTCACTAGTTTAACCGTTCCGAAGACATGTGTTAACGCTTTGGAACACAGTGGTAAATATATATACCACATACTTTAACGTTAAACACGTTAAAATTTTGTCCCAGACACTGTATTTATGTGTTTCATATGATTTTAAAGATTAACAGCGACTGTTTCCGTAAATAATATTAATCGGTTGGTTTTTATAATAGAGATATATTGTGTTCCTTGTGAACTTAATTCTTATGAGCTTCATGCATCAAAGCGTGAGGGAGACAGAGTAGACTTTCTTGTTGTTCAGAGGCCAATCCACTTAAAATGCCACATAACATCGACTTCGTGTTGGACGCCATTTCTGTTCTTAATGTGAGACGCACATAAGATAGACTGATGTAATGGAAACACATAGACCCCTAATGATCCTCTGGAACGCTGGGACAGGCTTTTCGCTTGGAGGCATAAATATGTATATACTTTCTATATCGTCTCTAGTGCTCTGTCATTCAAGAATAAATAAAAATGCGCAAAATGAGACGCAAGAACATCTTCTGCAATATTTCATTCCACAAACATCCTGCTTGGGTTATGATGTATGGCTGTAATTTTGCCTGTTGTCTCGTGCTGTCCTGTGTAGGTAGAAAACTGCCTTGCAGTGGGTCGATAATGCACACACAAGGGGTCCAGCTATGTTGCTGGGTCACTACATCCTTCTTATTACACCAGCAACACAATTAGGTTTAGTTTTGAAACGGGGCACTCAGGGGTGCTGGAGATGTGAAGCATATGGGGCATGGGGGGCCCTCTCACGGGAAAGTTTTTGAAACAGAAATATGCTTATTACATTTGAATATAAACCAAATATTTCTGGGCATAACAAATTGCCTACTTTTCTTTGTTACGACGCGGACTACATAGAAAACACCACTTCAAACAGTTCTTCTAATGTGTGTATTCATCGCCGCTGGAACGTGTTTATGAAGCTGTTGCTTAGCAACGATATGGGAGCTATACAAACACACAGACAGCAAGGTGATTTTATAAGCCTGCGTTCAGTTTTCAGAACAAGGAAAGTACGCTAAAAACCTTGTACTTGAGGTGGTACAGCAACGCCCAATTTATGTACCGTGGTAGTAAAATGCTCAGTAAAATGTAAAGGTATCCCTGTAACAGGCCGTGGAGGCCCATATGGTTGTGAGACGTCGAGCCTCCCACATTTTCTAGACAGTTGACTCACAGATAGCGATGATGTTGTTAGCCTTACGCGCCGGCCGCGCTTTAGCCCCCAGGAAGATTTTTGGTACTAATTTCTGTTAGAGGCTGAGTCGGCCCCAGGGCCACAGTGTGGCTGGAAGAATTAGGTCAGTTGAAAAATGCAATGGCTTCATCGGAAACCGAACCCGCGACCTTCCGGCTTCTAACACAGTGCCTCAACCAAATACGCTACAAGCTCAGTAGCGAAATATAAAGAAGAATCGAATCGCGGAACACAGTTTGGGAACCGCTGTTCTGAAAGATTCTTAATTTTCAGAATTAATTCTGAGTAAAAGACGCAATCCGTGACAAATAAGAAGAAATGACTTCCAAGTTTTCGTCTCGGTTACTTATCTATTGGTTATCTATCTTATGTAGATAACTACCTATGAATCCAACGTCACACATCTAGACCTAGGAGTAGATAGCAGGATAATTTAAATAATATGTATCAGGGAGCGGAATGGATTCATCTGGCGTTATCTTGTGAACACGGCAATTAAATTTTAATGTTCCATAAAAGAAGGAGAACTTCTTAACTAGCTAAGCAACTACCAGCTTCTCAACGAGGACTGTTAGGAAAGTAAGTAGGTAGCTTGTGCTTTGTCTTCAAAGACAAATGAACCTGTAAATGCCTTGCAAAGGTAAATTTTTGTGTACGTTAATTTAATGCGTGTATATTTTACCGAGAAGGCAGTAATGAAACACCTGTAACACTTTGAAGCATTAAATTTACCTAAACGAGTTGTAAAAATACAACAACCTTCAAGGAAAACGCATCGCTTCTCCGTTAAGAATACAAACCGGTTAATATGACGCTTTTAAGGTAAACAGTCGCAATTTTTGTGAGAATTATACGAAACACGTATACACATACACATTTTGTGAATAGTATACACGTTTCTTTAATATTGTGGCATATTTGCTCAAGGTAAGGGCTGTGAAGCCAGGAGAGACAGCCGTTGCTATGGAATGGCTCGACAAACACGTCCGTTAATAGGCAACAGCTTCGTAACACGGAAGCTGTGCTCTCTACGCGGTCCGTGCTGATATCTACTTGGTGCGACAATAGAATAACTATTGGGGGAAGCGTTTTCTGTGGGGTCCTTGCCGAGGTGTTATAAGCAGGACATTTGGAGCAATATAAAAGTCAGACCCGTCCTCTCGTCAGAGAGGGCGCCCCACACATAAAAGACCGTAAATGTCAAACAGTAATAAATATCTGGTCATGAGCCCCAGATGGGGCTCGACACCAAAACTTACTGACTGACTGACTGACCGTCAGTCGCAGTATGACTTTGACTTTGACTTTGACAATGAGTTAGTGAAAATATAAGGGATATAAGCTTGGCGGTGGTCAAGCTTACGACGGTTCAAATGAATAAGCTGTCGTATCATAAGATTTGTAAGTTAGGCACGATCTACTCTGCAAAGCATGTACTGACAGAGGACTTGTGTGTAGTACAAAACGAAGAATTTTCAGTAACATATTATATGTGGGAAATAAACGCTTGAAATGAAAGCCGAGCATATTCATAAGAGACAAATCAACCTTCTCGTCAGAGAGGATGTTACATAAGGACTATTACCACAAGAGTTCAGATGGGAAAAAATTTCTGGTCATGGGCCTCAAGGAGCCTGACGCCAAGACGAACTGATTGGTGGTAAACTGCCAGAAGTAAAGTAAATTTTACTTTGAACGAGTTACTTGTGAGACAGTCGCCGCCAAGTAAGGACGTGAACACGGAAGCTGAAGAAAGCTACGGCATTGGAAGCCGTTACCAGGCGACAACCACTGAAGATACAGCAGACAGTAGATTTAGTACGTGCTGCAGTGAACAGCAGATTGTGTGAATTACGTTTAGCGCTGTAGTTACTTGTAGTTACGTTCTGTAAGAATTAAATAAATCCAATTACCGATTCAAACCCCGTCTATAATCACTCCATACATGTGATAATATTAAAGCAGATGGTACATACAGTTACCATTGTGCTTTAAAGAGTCAAATACTCAGTACTTGCCAGATTATGATAGTTGGGTTGAATCCTTAAGCTCCCAGACGTACTGATGTTGTACATGTAAGTTATGTTACGTCATGTATTTTGTGAAATGTATTCATGTTTATTTTTCTTTGTTCCAGGTAATGCATTACGGCGTAAGAAACAGTTAATAAGCGAGCATATTGAAGGTAGGCCGAGTTGATTATGTGTACCTCGCTTGTGCCGATCACGGTAGCCCAACGGTCTAAAGCATGTTCTGTCTTCGCTCACTTGGAAACCGGGATCGTGGGTTCGAATCCCACACAAGACATGGATGTTTACTGTGTGTATCTATTTATTCTGTGTTTGTGTTGTCCTGTGTTTAGGCAGAGGCCTTGCGACGGGCTGATCACCCACCCAAGGAGTCCTACCGTCTGTAAAATGGTCATAAAACTGAAAAATCAGAGGCCAGGGCCCAAGAGGGGCTGTGGAGTCAATGGAAAAAAAAAATCTTTTTATGCTATAGTTTGAAGAGCACATATATGTGTATATGTATATTGTAACGTGTTTCGTTACTGAAGACGCCGTTCGGATTGTTAATTGGTTTATTTAACAACCTACAAGTATCGGCTACAATTGATTATAACACTGTTGCGGGGTTTCACACTTTATAACCCTATTCACAATAATCTCTTCGCTCTGTTCTCAGTAGGCTACACGTATTCACAGTATGGGAGTATGTAATGTGAAAACTTCTGTATGTATTGAAGGGTGTAAGTCTATTAGTAACATTAGGGGCTCCACACAGTGTAATCGCAGCCCAGTCGTAATATCCAACAAAATAAACACAAATAGAGGCTTCAAGACACCCCTAAATAAGCATTTTTATTAAAATGACGACAGCTGATGATAGAGAGACTATTACTTGCAGACCCATCTACCGGCACAATTAGTGACGACAGATTCAGATAAGCCGATCACGGTGGTCGTGCGGTCTGAGGCACGAAATGTCTTCACCCACTCAAACAATGGATCATGGGTTCGAGTCCCGCTCACGTTACTGATGTATATCTGCATCTTTTCTGCGTTTACGTTGTCCTGTGTAGGTAGCGGCCTTACGATTGGCTGATCCCCCGTCGAAGGAACCTTAAAAACTGCCTTTAAGATCTATAGATTTCAGATTATTTCTGAAATGGGAGCAGATCGGAGGGCCCGGTCCGCCAAAGGAAGGATAATAATGAAAGGATTGAGAGAGCGATACCTGGGGGGGGGGGGGCAAGAGAGACAGACGAACCTCTTACCTGTTGCACGGTTCCCCCAATCGCTCGGTCCCTCCTTCGATATTTCGTTTCTGCACATCGGAAGACTACACTTCATCCAGAATTAAAGTTATTCCTCTGCTTGTAAGCAGCGCTCTACTGGCGCACTGTGTTGCCATAATCTCATGGAACATTATCACGATGTATCTATGTACACCTACGTAATGTATGGCTATACGCCTATTTATATTTTACCGTGTAGTGCCGTTGCTATGCAACGATCGCGAACGGACAGATATACCAGACACGTTTCTGGGCAACGGCTTGGTAAACACGTTCCCGCGGCAAAGGTTACGCATGCAACAGAGAAAATGGGATGTTTCTGCGTCTTCCATGCTAAGATGTTATAAGCAAGAGAAGATGTGGGTCAGCTGGCCAGCTGGGAACTGCGTGAGCGCGGAAGGTGAAGAATCCACACTGTTAGAAACCATTGCCAGGGAACGGCTGGTGAGGAAACTGGAAAAGGTTTAGCGGGTGTTGTGGAGATTAGCGGTGGTTCAGAGAGGTCAATAAATCGAGTTACGAATCCAATCCCCGTTTACACTCACTCATACACGTGACAATATTAAGGATATGCTATGTGTTTATGTATGCATGTGTAGGCAATGGTGAGATGTGTTCTCGAACAGCCTGTGGGAACAGCGGGGTGGTTCCGGCAACAGGTGCTGTTCAAGTGAATACAAATAGCAGGGAGATGAATGCCTCTTTACTCTCTCTCTCTCTGTCTCTCGGAATGCAAGCAAAATGTCGATATTAACTCCCACCTAGCGTCTCCGGGGGGTGGGGGGTGCCTCCTTAATATCGGTCGCCCGTGTCCCACGGAGAGTTAGTCTCGCATTGAAGTTCCAATTTGTATGGGTCGTTAAGAGTTTTAAACCTTTTCTTCTGCAGTCTGTAAGCCCATATGAGTCACTGAAGAGTAACGTTTTTATGTTCGATTTCTGGGGCCCTCGCGACGAACAGTTACATAATCGGGATCCAATCAGCTTCGTCGTGCCTGTCCGCATGTAGCAACTCAAGGGGGGGAGAGTGAGTGGACTTTTCTTGAAATTATATACCCAGAAATTCTGTCGGCAGGAGCCAGTTTTGGTTAAATCTGACAACGATACCGGAAACTTCACATGAAGAAAGTTCTGCCTGCGTTTTCTGAGGGTACCTCCGATGCAACTCGCTTAATATTTATTTCAGTAAATAATATTTGAAACAGAAGTTGTTGAGTAAAACAAAACACACCAACACATTTTTCCCGCAAGCCCTACGGTTTTACAGATAAACAACTTCGACACCATAAGGTGTAAGTAAATAAGTTCTTTTTACGTTTAATTCGTTTCAGATTTTTAATTATAAGATCACTTAGATGTTATATTAATTACAACATTTTGATAAATGTCGTTTCTACGTATTAAAACTTTAAATCCTGTGGGGGTACGAAAAATAGCCCTCAGTTCTCTATGAAGCCCGTGTCAAACACATGTTGTAGGCGTATTGGCAAATATGACAATATCATAAATACATAATCGCAAATGCATCAGTTCAATTTCACATATGAATTACAGAATTAATACAACTCTAATTTACAATAATCCCTATCGATCGGTAGGGTCGAGTGGCCCTAAAACCCAGCGGCAAAATACTGGGGAGTTTTCGGCCTCGTGTCCCGCTTACACCGAGGCCTTTCGTGGTTTCCGCTGGCCCAGCCTGGCAAATGCGGAGTATTGACTCAGAGTGGGCCATGACCACTCCAGTTCACCGTTCGTTAACAATCCCATCATCCAACGCTGTATAATGCTATCCATTTCAGGAGTCGCTAACTTAACCGAAATTAAACAGGCGGTGCTCTGAAGGTTCGAACTGCGCCCTGCGTTTAGAGAAAGCAGTTTACTTCCTTCTATCTCCGACACTCGAATCTCTTCCTCCAGAGCGGCCGAAATATGAACCTGACCACTCACCTCTATGTAATATACATGTGTGATTCCGTTTTAATATTATCCTCCCATGTATATATAGGTATCCCAAGCGATTCCGTCTCCCCAGAGTTTCCAGGAGAAACTCCGTTTGCATTTCTCATTCAATATCGCGGCTCTCCTACAGCCGAAAGGATCTGCGGTTCACTTCCCAGCAGAGGCAAAATAGCGTCACGACAGTCACTGGGACCCATCCAGACCCCTATCCACGGCTACCATTGCCTGAATTCTAGGAGGTAAAACGGCCGCAGTGTGAGCCTGACCCGTCTTCATCACGCGGTCTGCGAGAAGAGGGACAGCTTGTCAAACATTGTCGCGACGTGGAGCTGGGTCGATACACAGCCCGGAACAGATGTGAGGCAACATTTGTGGGCGCCCCCGTGTGCCTCAGTTCTGCTTGCTGCCTGAAGAGAGAGGCGATTTGTTCTGCCTAAACGTCAGACTGTATGAAATGCTTGAGTTTACAGCCCACCCCAAACACTAAGCAACTGGTCTCTGGTATGGCAAGCGGTGTGTTTCCTGTGAGGTACGAACTCAGTTTATATATATTATTTACAAGAAATTCACTCTTTAAGAACCCGTGTGAAGGCGGGGTCGAATAACTCCACCGTGACCCTGCGAGTCATAGGAGGCGACGAAAAGGGAAGTATCGGATCTGAGACAGTAACATATGTTCGCGAGTCCCAAGGGACTCAGACCCGAGAATGACTGCTCTAGCAAGGGCCAGTAACATATAAAAAAGACAGACCCATCCTCTCGTCAGAGAGGGCGCCCCACAAAAAGCAAGACCGTAACTATCAAACAATAATAAATATTTGGTCATGAGCCGCAGATGAGGCTCGACACCAAGACTTACTGACTGACTGACTGACTGACTGGACCACGCCATAGCTCGAGCGGTTAGTCGCTGGCTTCCCACTGCGGCAGCCCGGGTTCGATCCCGGGTCTGGTCAAGTAGGATTTGTGGTGGACAAAGTGGCGCTGGGGCGGGTTTTCTCTGAGTACTTCGGTTTCCCCTGCCTATCTTCATTCCACCAAATTCTCCATAATCATAATCACCCCGGGCAGGTACAATAGGCCAATCAGTGGCCACCGTGCCGAGTGGACCCAGCTGGACTCCACCCCCCACTAAGCGAATACATGGCGCCACATCCCAGAAGACTGCTTTCTTCATAGTCACCGCCGTGAAACCCTCAAATCTTACAAATGACAAATTGGTTGTGTTCCGTGGGTTGCAGCAAATTCGTATATCAGGAGTAATTCAGTATTGGTCTCTTAAGTGGAGTTTAAGTGGATCTGGTGCATGGAGCTGAGAGAAGGGATGCAATATAGAAAATAATGTTGTTAAGGTTAGAACAAAAAGACAGAACAACTTTTTACCTCCCTTCTTCCCATCCGGCAGCTGCTGTGAGCAAGTCAATAGCTGCTACTTTATTTGTACGTACTTAACTTAAGCAGGCCGGGGAGCACCTGCCGCCGTCTCTTCTACTGAATGAGATTGTGCAGCAAGCTTTTTTTTAATGTGATTACCACGTAGCGCCTCTTCTGCTCTTCTCTGAAAATAAAACTTTTTTTTTACTGAATGATTAAATGCTTTAGTTCTGAAAAGCTATCAGCTCCGTCCAGTGTGACTGATAAATGCTTTTTTTAATCTTCCAACCTTGACATGTTTCGGTCTGAGCGACCATCTTCAAAAGGATATATCAATACAGACAGAAATTACTATTACAATGCGATTGGTCAATACCAATACATACATACAATATCATCACAATGCTATGAATATAAAATATAATCCTTTAACAACTATAGTGATATGCGTGAATAGATTAAAATATTTATAAATTATTATAATTAGTCTGTTTACAAGTTTGGTTTAAAAAAACTTTGTTAAAATTTGAACCAATTTGTTTCATATCCTTTCTGTTAGCCTTGTTTAAAATGAGGGATTATATAAATTTGAGAAAATATACGCTTTAAATGTCACTTTCTTCCGATTTCATGGAATATAAACACTGGCATGCAGCGCGTTGATGTTTCAAGCATAACACGTGCTGCGAACACTTTTCTGCGCGTTGTAACAACCTGAGAGACACTCAGTATGCAAGTTGTGGGATGTTCGTTGCGTCTACACAGTACGTACATGTGATGCTGCTGTCTAGAGGTACGCTACATTATCCGGCAGAAGTGAGCACTGCATTACCGACTCAAGTATACTTCGTTCAGTATGAAACTCGTGTGAAATCATCAGGTATCGAGCCTGAGGCTCCACTAAGCCAGCCCACAGCCAAGATACCCATATAATTCTATTGTCATAGATAATATTTGCTTCCATATATGTGATTTTATCGTCTGTATCAGCAAAAAGGGAGATATTCCAATGCCAGTTGCTACATCAAGAATATCCTTACTAAATCTTGAAAGATGTACCTAACGTTTTGTCATATTTCGTAGATGCAATCTCTCCTTTGTATTAGGTTATAAAACTTTAGTGCACGAAGGTTCCTTCAGAGAATTCTCGTCAAACAAAAGTGGCGGCTTATATAAACAATGAATTTCCGCATAAAATATTTCGTTCTGTAGAGTCCACAGAAAATGTTCTTGACCAGTGCTTCAGCAAAAAGTTTCATAACGAGGAAGACAGACGAAGCCGCCCCTGCACAGAAGTGGAACACTACAAATTTGACGTTCTCTGTTTGTTAACCCATTGTAGTTTTTTTCTTTTTTAATTTCTTGGGGTGGGGTGAGACAGAGTCCACTTGGTACGTGGAGCAGTCGGTGGAATGAGAATTGGCAGGGGAAACCGAAGTACTCGGAGAGAACCTGCCCCAGCGTCACTCTATCCCCCACAAATCCCAGATGACCTGACAGGGCCGCCGCTGTGGGAAGCCGGCAACTAACAGCCTAAGCTATGTCCCTGCAACAAGGACTGCACTTGTGTCGGCATTTTATTGTATCTTTGTGATTTACACTGCTGTTGCCCTCAAATATTTAGTTAAGTGAATACTTAAATTTGGTAGAGGCCTTGCGACGAGCTGATCACCCGCCCAAGGGCTCCTACCGAATGTGTATGATCTAGAAAAACCGAAGTGAACGGAGAAGTTCATGGAGGTAGGCCTAGGCCCACTGGGGCTGTAGTGCCAAGAAAATAAAATACTTAAATTTACCTGACAAGTTGCCCTTCCGTCCAGTGATTTTGTAGCGAAATGTGATATAAGGTACTGTCACGTGTTGAGAGTGACTATAGACGGGGTTTGGATTGGTAATTGGATTTATTGACAGCTTACGGATCGTAACTACAAGTAACTATAGCATTGTCGTTGATCTCCACACTTCACAGTACATTATAGCAGAGTCTAGCGTTCTTAGACTGTCACTAGACGTTTCCTGGTAACGGCTTCTAACAATAACTAGTCCTCTACTTCCGTGCTCAAGTCCTGTCTGAACGGCGGCTCCCTTCCAACTGAACACTTCTTGTTCCCGACTCCCGTACAGAACTGACCTGGTTGCCCCAATTAGGGACGGACTGAGTAGAAAATATTTCCTACAGCATCTGTCTCCTTTTGCGCGTCGATTCGTTGCTACGGGAAGGTGTTTACCGAGCGGTTGCCTGGAAACGGTCCTGGTATAGTTGCCTATCTCGCGGTCGGAGCATTTAGGATCTACACGCCACAATATCATTGAAGTGATGAAAGAGAAGGATAATTAACACTCACACACTCACTCAGTTACTCAGTCACTCATGGAACTGAACCTTTCTTGA
Organism: Cryptotermes secundus; assembly: GCF_002891405.2. Taxonomy (NCBI): domain Eukaryota; kingdom Metazoa; phylum Arthropoda; class Insecta; order Blattodea; family Kalotermitidae; genus Cryptotermes; species Cryptotermes secundus. The sequence goes on from NW_019733337.1 coordinate 24,182, forward strand.
GAAACCGCCAGTTGTGCAGCATTCAAGAACTTCCCAGCATTTCATGGAACGAGAAGGTTCATTACCGTATTCACAAGAGCCCTCCACTTCTCCTTATCCTGAGCCAGATCAATCCAGTCCATACCACTCCATCCTATTTCTCTAAGATCCATTTCAATATTATCCACCCAACTACGTGTTCATCTTCCTGGTTGTCTCGTTCCTTTCGGCTTTCCCACCAATATCCTATATGCACTCCTATTCCCCCCACTTGTGCTACATGACGTGCCCATCTAATCCTCCTGGCTTGATCATTCTAATTATACTTGGAGAACAGAACAAGATATGAAGCTCCTCATTACGCTGTGGTTCGAGGCTTCTTGTGATCTTTCGTAAAAAGCTTATTTTTTACTGTGAGGAGTTGTTAGCCCCGCGCCCAAACCCCAGCTTCCCTCCACACCTGGAGCGCGTCTCCTCCATCCGCAACCCCAGGATGCGCCCCGCCGTGGTGACAAGGGACCCACTTTATACTGAGGATAATTAGAGGTATATATATAAGTATAATTAGAATGATGAAGTCAAGGAGGATGAGATGGGCAGGGTACATAACACGCATAGGGGAGAAGAGGAATACATATAGGTTATTGGTAAGAAAGCCAGAAGGAAAGAGACCACTGATAGGACCAAGACGCAGGTGGGAGGACAATATTAAAATGGATCTCAGAGTGATACGATGGGGTGGTATGAACTGAATTGATCTGGGTCAGAATAAGGACCAGTGGAGGGCTCTTGTGAATACTCGTACAGTAATGAACCTTCGGGTTGCATAAAATGTTGGAAAATTCTTGAGTGGCTGAGCGACAGGCGGCTTCTCAAGAAAGGATCGGCTCATGGGGTCAGGTAGTTAGGCAACCCACTGGACAACAAATATGCGAATTTCTGCTGCAGGATGTCCTGTATGAGAAAAATTTAATCGGTGCGCTGTTGGGAATTAGCGTATTTTCACGCCTCGCGGGTGTCCTTCACATTTTCTTGCAGGTAAGATTTGAACACTGCACGTCCCCGTTCGACCACTGTCTCCACATTCGGTTACTGCGCCACGGGGGCAGCCGAAGAAAGGGGCTTGTATAGGTCGAACAACCATTTCGTTGTGTCGGCATTCAGGTCACGTGACTGCAGTCTTCCACTTTAATGGCAGCCAGCTTTACACAACCATCATTCGGAAAGAGGCAACCAAGCACGCGATGCGTACAGTTTGTTAATTCAAAGCCTCAGCACATTACAGTAATGTGGAGGTTCTTATTCCGTCTTTCCGAGCCTATTCTGTATTTTAGTTTTATTGTTATTCCGATTACGGGACATGAACATGTACATAAAGCTATCTGGTATCCGGTATGCACGGGGACTGGGTTCTGCCGGTTGCCAAACCCAATTCTCATGCGATTTTCGCCATTTTCAGCTCTTTCCAATATTTACATTTTGTTTCAAACTCAAAATATGTTTTCGTCTTGGTTCTTGCCCGCGGGGGCCTACTTTGACCCGCCTCTGTGGTCTAGTGGTCAGAGTTCCTGGATACAGCTCCAGAGGTTCTAGTTCAATTCCCGGCGCTACCAGATTTTTTTGAGAAGTAGTCTGCTTTTACCGGTTCTCACGGTCTCTTCGCCTGCGGATTTCTTATATTTTTCCTTCTACCCTGAAGATGGAGGCGATACGTTCCTACGAAACGTCGGTTAACACTACATATACACGGTGCCAAATCCCAGAAGACTGCTTTCTTTATATTTATGTAAATTGATTTAAATAAATAAAGAAATGGAGAGGAGTAAGAGAATGACAGACAGGTGAAAGAATTTGAAAAGAATAAGGGAGAAAAGAGGGAATGAGATAAATGTGCGAATGTTTATGTAGCAAATGAAACCTTCCTCAGGATTTTCAAAGGGAATTACATCAGTCCCTCTACTTACAGCATTGCTGCAGAACATAATGCAGATTGGATTAGGGCACAAATGGATATTAATCACGGACGTAGTGAATAAGCCACTGCTGCACGGAGCTGTCACATATGGGCGTGACACAGCCGCAAGTAAGTGACCAGTAACTGACAATGCGACACTAATTATCCAGTCACTATTAAGTACCAAATCAATGAAATGGCCACCGAAGCGGTTCGCGGGAGACACGTCGCAAGAATTGCCTTTAACGTAGTCCAACTGGACAAAGCCAGCTCCTTCTTCAGGAATTAATTGTTACTTGGCTTCATAACCATGCACTAAGCCAGGTAGGGTCCAATCCAATCATCATACCCTATTTGTCTAACACACATTTTAATTGGTCTAATGGTCTCTTCACTCAGATTTTGTGACTAAAATGTATATCGCCTTCATGCATTCTAAATACCTTGCCCATCTCATCCTTAATTCTTTTCGACGGCTCTTCCAGCGCATTCAGGGCTCATGCCTCTTATTCAGTTCCGTAATCATTTTTTAAAGACGGTAGGACTCCTTGGACGACGTCTGTAAACTTCTACCAGACTAAACGACGTCACATCTCTGATAGTACTGTGTGATAAAAGTGCCCTCTGCACAGCTTTCCCTGGTCGCTGTTCCTACTGCTTAGGAAAGGCACCAATTCCCAGGACACTTCACTCCAATACTCCCTTCGGTGCCGGCTCTCGCCAGCACAGTCAGTCATACTTTCTTGTCCCATCGGGGCCCATGGCCATATTTTTTTTTTGAAATCGCTACTACTGGTCACTGCCCCTCTATTTGGGGGAGGGGGGACTGCCTCGCGATGAGTATCTCAGGTAAATTGCTACTGGCCCTCGCCAGAACAATGATTTCTTGTTCCTAGTCCCGCGGGACTCATGACAGCTCTGGGGGTCGTTCAGCTACTGACTGCCCCATCTCCTCTTCAGAACACAGTCTTATAAATATATAACAACAACAGCGGACACATTGATCCTAAAGATGGAGGCAGTATGTACCTCCGAAACGTCCAAGAGCACAGTTAACATCAACATTAATTGGACGCGTAAAAGCTGTATATATGTAGTGTCTGCCAGCTAAAGCGTATCCAAGCAAGAGGGCGTCTGTTGTAATCTGCGTCTTGACAGGCCATGCGTCGCTTCTGTGCTAGTATCACGTGACAAATTTGTGTACCTGTTAACGGCACACGTTTCAGAGAGAACGTCAGTGAACTGCGCGTCGCCTTGCTCATTCGGCAACTTCTCCGACACTCTTGTTAAGCAGACCAGTCTAACCAATCCTGAGGTTCTGTTGTTGTTCGCAGATACCGTAAGCAGCGAAATGAAGTTATCTTGTTCGAATTTCTAAGGGCGCTGTGCATTTTAAAAATAAAGAGGCTTTACAAGCGGATCCTTCCTTCAAATACCCGGCCGTTACCTTTCGATAGCTTGTCGTAAAGTTCTGTTTGATTTGAAGCGTTCAGCGTGGTGATTGTGAACAATATGCTGTCTTCTGGGATGTGAACGGTATACATGTTGGTATAGGTATAATAACGTTTCGGAGGAACATACTGCCTCCATCTTCAGTGTCGATAAGTAAGCCAAACAAGCAAAATATAGTAAAATGGCCATCCACGTGCTAAAGATTTGGGGAGAATGGCAAGCCAGTGCCTCTACACGTCACACCCCACCACCCTGTCACGGGAAGGGGGAGGGGGTAGTGCTATAATTGGCGGGCACAATTTTAAGAACATGTGTGTCTTGATAGGAGATTCTGACTCGCAAAACCTGCTCGTGGAACCGTACAGACTTGTGGACTAACAACCCCAGTTCTCCAGAAAACAAGCAAAACGCAAGCGCCGTATCTTTAAGGACGCCTTCCTGGCGCCAGAACAATGATCACGTGTGTGGAGCGCAATCCTTGAAAGGCAAATGATCGCTGATTTAGCCAAGAAATTGCCCAATTTTAATGAAAACGTGAAACTTAATTATCACTTTACGTTCCTTGAACCTATCCTGAGCCGATTAAATCTATTTTAAATATTCACAATGTTTATTTAAGATCCCTTTTAATATTATCATTTCGTTATACATCCAGGTCTCCCAAATATTCTCCCTTCTTTTTTCTTTTTTTTAACAAAAATGTTATATGCGTTTCTTGTTCCCTCCATTTGTACTACAAGTCCCGCCAATCTCATTTGCTTTGATTTGATTACCGTAATGAAATTTTGTAAGAAGTTCAGGGCCCTCGTTGTTTTGTTCTTTTTTCCACCTCCTGTTACCTCATCTCTCTTAGCTTTCTCCTCAAAATTCCTTTCTGAAAGGTAATCATGTTCTTTCTTTATGGTAAAAGACGAAATTTTACACCAGTAACAAACATAAGGTAAAACTATATTCCTGTACATTTAAAACCGTAAAATAGGAATCGGCAGAAAGATAAATTATTCAAACTCAAATAAACATTCTATGAAATTAGTTTACTCTTAATACTTTCTTACACATTCACGGAGCTGAGCCCTTCTTGAGAAGCCACCAGTTGTGCAGCTACTCAAGTACTTCCCAGCACTTTATGGAACCCGAAGGTTCATTACAATGTTTACCAGAGCCCTCCACAGGTCCCTATCCTGAGCCAGATCAATCCAGTCCATACCATCCCATCCTATCTCGATAAGATCAATTTTAATATTGTCTACCAACCTATGTCTTGGTCTTGCCAGTGGTCTCTTTCCTTCTGGCTTTCTCACCAATATCCTATATGCATTCCTCTTCTTCCCCATTTGTGCTACATTCCCTGCCCACCTCATCCTCCTTGACTTGCTCATCCTAATTATATTTGGAGAAGAGCACGAGTTATGAAGCTCCTCATTATGCAGTTTTCTCCAACCTCCTGTCACTTCCTCTCTAATTTACTCTTAATAACTGCTTAATGGTCGCGGAGCGCCGCCGCCAGAAAGTGAAATTATCAAAGTGAAAGTATGTAGTCCCACCCCTAACGGTCGACCAAGGGTACATTTGCTCGATGTCGGGACTCGGAACCGTCTGTAGACGACTTAGGTACCGGGCGGGGTGTTGTACTCGGTAGAGCAGTTGCCACGCTGCGATCTGTTGAGACTCATCCCCTCGCTTGGTAAAATAACCCCCTCGTTGATGTCTCCACCTTATCGTGGTGAGGGGTTCGAGTATGCCAAGGACCCTGAGAGCTATACCAGCGGTAGCGTAGCTACTGGCAGAGCCTCTCTTGCTGGACAGGTCAAGGGTAGGCATCAGAAGAAGAGACACACCAAAAACCAAAAACTGATGCCGGAAGCAGCGTCATCAGCAGCGACTTGAAGCACAGAGCAAATGATGCTCGAGATGGTTCAAGTTCGTACAGCAACAGGCGTGACCAGAGTGGTTTGAACGGCTGTTGTACTGCGATGTGGAAAGCAAATGGAAAAACTACCACATTATCACTTTTCCTGGATAGCCTCTTTCCAAAAACAGAAGATCGTATTAAGTGAAGGAACTGTTTTGGAAGAGACTGTGGACCTGTCGTCTGACAGATTACTGATGGATGGATGGATCTGCTTAAATTCATCTTTGTTATTTTCACTCCTAAACATTCTTGTAGTTTCGGAACGAAATAAAAACATACGGTGTCATTTCTTGCAGTTTCGTAGCGAAAGTTGGCATTCCTGGTCTCTACGCGCCGATCTCATTTCAGTGTGCGCCCTCCCGCCCCCGTCTCGTCCGCCGTTATCAAACATACATGAACACATTTGTAACGCGACCTGGTAACATGTTTAAGCCAGCATACTGGTAACACGAGAGTCGCCAGACTGCGACACAGATCTGAAATCAATAATGTGGGCCCGTGTCATTAGGAAACTGGCCAGCTCCCCTGCCTCGCCTGCACAGCATAAAGCTGCGGTTAATTAGCACAGTTAATAACCATATTCGTCAGTTTCTCCGTGCACTGCGATGATCTGCCAAAACACAACATAGCTGATGAAATATGGTAAACGTAAAATTATCATTGGGCATTAACTACCACGTCATGAAGGCGTATAAGGGAGTGGAGGTATGGCTCCACCACTCTTAACCTCGGCACTAGATGGAGGTGAGTGATCAGCTTCAAGCCCCGACCACTTTAAGTCACGGAAACAGTCCCCGGTGTTCATTGTATAGGAAGCTGGGTGGTTTAATCTCTCCGAGCTACTTGTCCAACCCATCCTACTCTCCTTCATTTCACTGTTCTAACAATTACGGCTGACCTATCTAAAAGAAGTGATTTTGTGCTGCAAGAAACAAGGCTGTGGTCTTTCAGATATTATCATTATCATCATTTATTTTAACTGCAAATGGGTTCATACCCGGTGGCAGATAACACACATCACACAAAGTAGCACACCACACTTAAACAAAACACAGCACACAAAACTACACAAACAGTAAAGGACACACTAAACAGTAGCAGTAATGAAATACGCAATGTCATGAACTGATGCACTCACATTTCACCATGACCTTCGCTTCATTCCACTTCACTGCACTTACGTACCCTTCACATCCTCATCACAATTTACTTCACTTCACTTCACTTCACTTCACTTCACTTCACTTACGTACCCGTCACATCATCACAATTTACTTCACTTCACTTCACTTCACTTCACTTACGTACCCGTCACATCCTCATCACAATTTACTTCACTTCACTTCACTTACGTACCCTTCACATCCTCATCACAATTCACTTCACTTCACTTACGTACCCTTCACATCCTCATCACAATTTACTTCACTTCACTGCATTGTTGGATGATTTCCCTCACGGCTTCTCTTCGCTTTATTTATCACTTTCCTAACGCTTTTCTAAAGTTGCTTGGTTTTCCGGGAGAGCCCCTAAAGCATCTGCAGGTGTTGGTTCAAGCCATGAAGTCATGCGTTTCGGGTCGTGAGTACCAAACTGCACGGCACATTCTTATTACTCACCGACATGGGAACTTGAAACTGAGTTGCATCTAAAGTTCTCCCAGTCCGGTAAATCACCGATGTTTCGGAGGAGCGTACTGCTTCCATTTTCGAGGTGAAATAATAATCCCGTAATTCAAAACACGTAGACATCAAGTAACGAGTCGCTCTACTGTGTTGTTCAAATGAAAATATATGCCGGAATAGCTCAGTCGGTATAGTGAGCGGCTACGAGCTGAACGGACGGGATTCGATTCCCCAGGAGGAGCAAAGGGGTTTTCTACTCTACAGCGTCCAGATCGACTTTGGGGCCCACCCAGCCTCTTATCCAATGGGTATCGGGAGTTGTTCCCCGGGGAGTAAAGCGACCAGAGCGTGAAGCTGAGCACTCAGCTGCATCTAGTGCCGAGGTCAAGAATGGAGATATACCTCCACTTCCCAGTACGTCTTCATGGCTTGGCAGTTAATTAAATAACAACTTCGCCTTTATCTTCCGGAGTTCCAGTACGTTTGTGGGTACAAGTTTAGAAGGGACAGAGGAACAAACTGTGCTGAGGCAAGAGTTCGTTTTGTGGGTGACGTTTGGTACACGTCTCGATAATTCATAACAGCGCTTCTAAATCTGCAGAGAGCGAGTATTACTATAAGTACTGACCAATCACTTCAGCCCGAATGATAACTGAAATTGTATGGAATGCGTTTTATTGTTCCACTTGGAAATTTGGAGTAATAAGATTGAGTCTCGAAGCAGAATTGCATTCATGAGCTCAATCACACAGTGAGTTTGTTGGCATACTTGTGGCCCGCGCAAGGAGAGTGGCACTAGGGGCCCCTTCCCATAGCTGAGGTGTTTCTCTCACACAAGAGCACCATGTTCGGTCTCCGGTAACTACTTATTTTCTTCTTGCTTGTTATGTACTTGACACGCTCTTCTTTCCTGAAGAAGGCAGCATTCTTCAAGCCTCAGTACGACTGTCTTCAGGAACGTGCAACAGTTAGAGGTCTTTATTTATGAAGCGACTTCGTGTCACGCGATCTCAGTCTTTTGCTGTCCGGAACGAGACAGGCAACAGTCCGCTTTCCCGTCAGAAATGCACTGTCAGGGTTTGTATAATTTTCTTACACGTTTGAACAAAACGAGGGTCTACTAAAGCAGATGTCACACAAATTGCATTCTACTGCCCTTTCTCGTAAAGAAAAGTAACAAGCCGTGAAGGCCCATAGGGTTGTGAGACGTCGAAGGCTTCCACATTTTCTAGACAATCGGCTCACAGATGGCAGAGAGGTTATCAGCATTAAGCGCCGGCCGCCCTTTACCCCCAGGAAGATCCCTGGTGCTCATATCTGTTAGAGGCTGATTCGACGCCAGGGTCATAGTGCGGCTGGAAGGATTAGGTCAATTGAAAAATCCAATGAGATCATTGGGAATCGAACCCGCGTCCTTCCGGCTTGTTGCGTATTGCCTCAACCAAATTGCGCTCATAAATCCAATCACCCAAATCAAAACCCATCTATAATCACCAATTCATGTGCAGTGCTTTATTATAAAATATTTTCCAACTTAACTTTATGGTTCTCAACCGAACTGCCTACTTGGATAATAACGCCGTATTCCGTTGAGTCAACCGACGTTTCGGAAGAACACACCGCCGTAACTTCAGGTTCAAGAATAAGTTCTGCTTGCCACTTCCTTTCACGCTGGTTCCTTGCTCGGCCTATTCTACAACCCTGAAGATGAAAGTGATATATTCCTCCGAAACAGCGGATGATTTCCAACGGACTACACGGCGATTATCCCAGAAATTACTGTACTCCGCTGTTCTCCTCGGGGCCCCTTGCACGCTATAGAACTTCGCCACAAAGCCACAGCAACTTTGTGAGAAGCAGGAAGTTCACTCACAATTAGCACAGTCTTGTTTTCTTTCGCTTTTGTTTTGACTGGCGTGACCATGCCCGGCGCCAAGTACCACCGCCACGCTACACTCCCACAGCTGTACGCAGTCGGGTTCCTGAAACAAAAGAACCCAGGACTGCTTACGCGAGATTCAAGGTACAGAGAGTGGGCGACTTTGGAATGTGACGCCGTATAGTCTGGTAGAAGTTCAGTGATATTTCGGAAGAACATAACTGCCTCCTTCTTCAGGACTGAAGAATAATCCGAGAAATTAAGCTACTCGTTGCTAAACTGGCTTAGTTTTGAACCCTGATGATGGAGGCAGCGCGCTCCTCTTTATGCCTCTAAATTTCTGCCAGACTATACGGCGCCACAAACCAGAAGATATCTTGAAGACTCTATCTTCTCTTGGACAAATTATTCGGATTGGCCATTGTTTTATTGTGGTTTCTTTAATAACTGTATCTCAGTGGCAGCGGAGTCTGAGTCGTGAACTGTATTCATTCGCTCAAACACCGAGGTCATGGGTTCGAATCCAATTCGAGGCATGGATGTTTGCGTTTATTCTGTGTTTGTGTTCTCCTATGTAGGTAGCGGCCTTGCAGCGGGCTGATCCCCCGTCATAGGAGTCCTGCCGACTGTGTATATGATTCAGAGAGGCCAAAGTTCGTCATGGGCTGTAGCGTCCACAGACCACCATCATCTCAGATTATATAAAGCCGCACGCAGGTTAATTGATGAAAAATGAATTGGACAGTACTTGGAAGGAAGCAGTCTTAGCCTAATCTACGAAACACACCAGAATTTTCCTGGATGGACTGAGTAAATCCACGAAAACGCAGTCAGAATATCGCGTATTCTAGCCCACATTCGAAAATATAATGTTCGGGAAACTGGAGTTGAGGTCGGAACAGAGGCGGTTGCCTGTACCATGAAGTGACGAAGAAGAAAATAAATGAAACCGTTCCTAATGCTGTTTAAGCTACATGCATCACATATTAATCAGCGTAACCGTGCGTGATGTCCACGGGAAGGGCTTGCAGTTCAGGTCCATTTGCTCTGAGAGCAAGAACAGACAGTTACGTAGAAGTGGGGGGGGGGTCAGAGTAACACAAGTGGAGACCCTCCGGCTGTCTTACCGATCTCGCTTCGTTCAAATTCTGCCTTTATTTTACAGGCAGCAAGGAAATCTCTTGAAAGACCCCCCCCCCGGTCATCAGTTACAGTTTAATCAACAAATTGGCGTTGAAGCCCAGAGTAAGTCAGATGCTACTAGCATTAAACATTTACACGCCGTTACGTGCTTTGCCCTGTATGCAGTTATGTGGCAGCAACACACGGTGAACATGGGCTTCGAGATCTTGACGGATTTACAAGTTTTTGCCCCCCCCCCCCAATAATACCTGTAAGGACCGGGTTTTGGGATGCCGTCTGTCCTGTGGGTTCTTCGTTAGACCCCGAATGGTCTGTTTGATCACAGGTTTGTGCCCGGTGAAAATGAAATTCTGGCTCCAAAATATAGAGACCCTCAGAATTAAGCAAGGTAAAGCTATCCCTGTACCAGGCCTTGGAGACCCACAGGGTTGTGAGCCGTCGAGGCTCCCACATTTCCTAGACAATCGGCTCACAGATGGCGGTAAGGTTGTCAGTCTTACGCACCGGCCGCCCTTTACCCCCAGGAAAATTCCTATTACTCATTTCCGTTAGAGGCTGAATGAACCCCAGGGCCATAGCGCCGCTGGAAGGATTAGGTAAACTGAAAAAATGCCACCTCATCGGGATTGGATCCCGCGATCTTCCGGCTTTTAGCATAGTGCCTCAACCAACTACGCTACCACGTGCCCCAGCGATCTTCAGAGAGGTCCCAAAAAAGAAATTTGATTGAATTTCGGCAATGTATGCAAACAGTGTGCGTAAATAACACTGCATAGGCAGTATCCTTCCTCTAGAGACCCAAATGTTAAGACGCCAGTTCTCTAGAAAACTGCCTCGCGAATTTTAATTAAATCTTAATGTCATATAGAGGCAATGAACCCATATAATATTTTTATGGGCCAGATTTTCCTAAACGTGACTAGATTCCAAAAATACGCCCCCCCCCCACTTCCCTGGATTCGATCACGAAATACGTATTATTCTTCTCAATACTGGCTCGAATATTTTCGATTAAATTTCGATAATTTGTTGTGTTGATATTGCCAAACAAACTGCGTTGGTCATATTTCACATAGGGGAAAGACAACACCCGCTAGGCTTTCTGGGGGCTGTTACTGTGCCATAAAAATCGTTTGTATTTAAAACAGATAATATTTTATTTCTGAAATATTAACTTCAGGATAGCAGAACGGAGTGATTCCTCGAGCGTGTATGAGAATATACGTGGAGGGGTTGGCGCCATTTTCACTTCCTTAAGTGTGTGTATGTATGTCGGTATACCGACTGGTTCCGGGCGGGACCCTAGAGGGTTCTGAGTTCGATCCCCGATAGGGGCAAGATTTTTCTCCTCTCCACGTCGTCCACGCCGGTTTTGAGGCTTACCCAACCTCCTAACCAATGGGTGACGGGCGCTCTTTCCCTAAGGTTAAAGCGACCCGGTCGTGAAGCTAACCACTCACCTCCAACCATCCACTCCCCCATACGTCTTCGTGGAGCAATGCTAAATTAGTTAAGCACAAGAATAACTTTACTTTCATGTATGTGTGTATATCTGAACAAAGCCCGTTGAAGTTTCAACAGTAAACTGTCGCAGTTGCCTTCAAATCACTAACACACTGTGATCCACCGAGGAAGTTGGCTCAGATAGCTCGGTCGGTAATGTCTACGATTTGAATTCGGGAGATGTTCATTTCGAATCTCATCTGGAGTTCCGAATATTGTGACCGAGTTGTTTGGTGGCTTTTCTAGATCCCTCCAGGGGAATCTCGTGATAGTCTTGAAATAGGCCACGATTATTTCCTATATTTTCCATTTCATCATTCGTCTTAACGTCTCACCATTCGACGTTATGCTGTAACACTAATTAGAACAAATTCAACGCGATCCACTCTGATGCATCGTTATGCAACCTGTGAGACCCTCTTGAGAGCGTAGCGGGTGGTGCATGTACGTAGGGGTACAACCGTGCTTTCAAGGGTCACTCGACACTCAGGGCTTACTTGTGCTCCCAATCTCCCGTTCCTCTTCACGACTGCAGAGCGTGAGGTGACGTTGTCGTGGCTCCATATAACAATCAGCACAGCGCATGCGCGAGGCACCTTTACGTAGGCAAGCTAACCTCTTGTCTTGCATTATGAAACGCACTCTCTGCTTCTAGATGTCTCCAGGGCGGCATGCTCTACACGCATGCGCGTGTGCTTCCATTTTCAGAGTAGTTACCCTGAAGATATAAGCATCGGGTTCCTCCGAAACTTCGGTAAATATCTGCCACGCTACGTGACATCACATCACCAGAATTATTGCAGTCCTAAACGCGTGGGATATTTTATGCGGGCACGTTGGCATGATGGTAAGAACGGTTTCCATAAGAACACTTCAGAATCTTTTTAATGCGATATTAAGGGAGAAGTCTTTTCCTTTCTGCAGGGAATGGAATGCCTTTAATTCAATGGCAACAGATATGTTAATGTCGGCAGGGAATTTTAATTCAATTAAATGGAACTTGGGAGTGTAAACTTTGTGTAAAGAGGTGACTTGATTGATGTTGGCGGGGGAAGCCGAAATTGCCTTAGTCAATGAGAGATGTCTGAGGAGTTGTTTTCACTGTTTTGTGCTCAGTAAATCAGCCTCTTGGACCGTTTCATGTCTTGATTGAAGAGACTTCATATTCTAAGCCTTTGAAGTTCCCGGAACATTGCCTCGTTTGCATGGTGACTGGAGCAATTATCCCCACGCGCCCCCACTTTCGTACTGGCTTGCACGTCACGCAAACAGGATAGAGGGCTCGGGGAACATACGGATCTCCGCCTCCATTACGTTGCTGGGTTCGCCGGTTTCTTGCTTGGTTTACCTTTCAACCCTGAAGATGGAAGCAATATATTCCTCCGAAACGTTGGGTTCTCTTTCCGACATACACGTTATTGGATCCCAGATATTCCTAATTAAGTTGTATGTCTTCTGAAAGATAACACATTGAGATTTGTGATCTTCATGGTTTTTTACGAACACTACCGTCTCATGGAGTGTGCTGCCGCGCAGTATAACGTTCCTCTCATTTTGTCTTCCCACCTTTCATCTCCTTAATGCTTTCCGCCTCATTCGGGTTCCATTAATTTCTTCCTCCTTTTCTTTCCGCTTCTGCCCCTGACCGGCCCTTCCTAGGGCCACTTCCTTATTTCACTTCCCTCCCCTTCAAATGCAACCAACAATAGAGTAGTCCCATTGTCAGGCAACGCCCGCAATACACGAACGCAGCAATAGAACATTTGTTGCAACAGATGTTTTCTATGTGGGTCCGCGCAAAGCCCATTGCTAAGCAACGACTCAGAGAACACGATCCAACGAATATGCAACAATAGAAGACGTACATTTCCAGGCTATCGACTTGCTTTCTATGCTGTGGTCCAACCCGGGGCTATATAACCAGAAACCCAGGCTGGCTAGAGAGAGTCGGCCAAGAAGACTCAGTGTGTGAGCTGAAGTTACAGTGAGACTGATAAATCCGTTGGCAGGAAACGGAAGTGAAGACAGTGAAAGGACACAGAGGATTCAGTGTGGAGTGATCTGTAGTGTCAGAATAGGCGAGAGTCCTATACTTAGTTGCAGTCACGACTAATAAGTCACCCCTACACGTGACAATATTTTATTACTGCTTTGCCTTACCCCTTTCTTACTCTATATTTCTTCACGTCTTCCCCTTGGACATTTATCCTCTTTACGTTCTGTTTTATTCTCCTACTTGCTTCATTCTACAAATTAATTTCATTAAATTTTTATTCCAGTTCTCTCTTACCGAACTTTTTCTCCTGTTCCTAAATCCCCTTTCATTTGCATCTTACCTCTGCATACACGTCACTTTTTACTGCCACCGTCCCTATTCGTCCATTGGGACTCCGTGCCCTATATTGTTTCCACGTTTGCCTTTCTTTTCTGAAATGAAGATGGACGCAGAAATTTGCTGCGAAACATTGATAACGATGTATTATACAACGAATTTCGTTCGGGTAACAAATGCGGTTATGTGTACCCATGTTTTATTTCCTTGCCGATCTTCGCTCGCTCGAACGCTGAGGTGGTGGGTTCGAATCCAACTCAAGGCATGGAAGCCTGTGTGCGTTTATTCTGTGTTTGTGTTGTCCTTTGTTTAGGTAGCGGCCTTGCTTCGGGCTGATCCCCTGTCCAAGGAGCACTGCCGACTGTGTATGGGATTACGGAACTGAAAGATTAGCCAGAGCCCAACAAAGGGCCGTAGAGCCATTGATGGATGGATGAATGAATGAATGAATGAATGAATGAATTTTNCTAGATGTCTCCAGGGCGGCATGCTCTACACGCATGCGCGTGTGCTTCCATTTTCAGAGTAGTTACCCTGAAGATATAAGCATCGGGTTCCTCCGAAACTTCGGTAAATATCTGCCACGCTACGTGACATCACATCACCAGAATTATTGCAGTCCTAAACGCGTGGGATATTTTATGCGGGCACGTTGGCATGATGGTAAGAACGGTTTCCATAAGAACACTTCAGAATCTTTTTAATGCGATATTAAGGGAGAAGTCTTTTCCTTTCTGCAGGGAATGGAATGCCTTTAATTCAATGGCAACAGATATGTTAATGTCGGCAGGGAATTTTAATTCAATTAAATGGAACTTGGGAGTGTAAACTTTGTGTAAAGAGGTGACTTGATTGATGTTGGCGGGGGAAGCCGAAATTGCCTTAGTCAATGAGAGATGTCTGAGGAGTTGTTTTCACTGTTTTGTGCTCAGTAAATCAGCCTCTTGGACCGTTTCATGTCTTGATTGAAGAGACTTCATATTCTAAGCCTTTGAAGTTCCCGGAACATTGCCTCGTTTGCATGGTGACTGGAGCAATTATCCCCACGCGCCCCCACTTTCGTACTGGCTTGCACGTCACGCAAACAGGATAGAGGGCTCGGGGAACATACGGATCTCCGCCTCCATTACGTTGCTGGGTTCGCCGGTTTCTTGCTTGGTTTACCTTTCAACCCTGAAGATGGAAGCAATATATTCCTCCGAAACGTTGGGTTCTCTTTCCGACATACACGTTATTGGATCCCAGATATTCCTAATTAAGTTGTATGTCTTCTGAAAGATAACACATTGAGATTTGTGATCTTCATGGTTTTTTACGAACACTACCGTCTCATGGAGTGTGCTGCCGCGCAGTATAACGTTCCTCTCATTTTGTCTTCCCACCTTTCATCTCCTTAATGCTTTCCGCCTCATTCGGGTTCCATTAATTTCTTCCTCCTTTTCTTTCCGCTTCTGCCCCTGACCGGCCCTTCCTAGGGCCACTTCCTTATTTCACTTCCCTCCCCTTCAAATGCAACCAACAATAGAGTAGTCCCATTGTCAGGCAACGCCCGCAATACACGAACGCAGCAATAGAACATTTGTTGCAACAGATGTTTTCTATGTGGGTCCGCGCAAAGCCCATTGCTAAGCAACGACTCAGAGAACACGATCCAACGAATATGCAACAATAGAAGACGTACATTTCCAGGCTATCGACTTGCTTTCTATGCTGTGGTCCAACCCGGGGCTATATAACCAGAAACCCAGGCTGGCTAGAGAGAGTCGGCCAAGAAGACTCAGTGTGTGAGCTGAAGTTACAGTGAGACTGATAAATCCGTTGGCAGGAAACGGAAGTGAAGACAGTGAAAGGACACAGAGGATTCAGTGTGGAGTGATCTGTAGTGTCAGAATAGGCGAGAGTCCTATACTTAGTTGCAGTCACGACTAATAAGTCACCCCTACACGTGACAATATTTTATTACTGCTTTGCCTTACCCCTTTCTTACTCTATATTTCTTCACGTCTTCCCCTTGGACATTTATCCTCTTTACGTTCTGTTTTATTCTCCTACTTGCTTCATTCTACAAATTAATTTCATTAAATTTTTATTCCAGTTCTCTCTTACCGAACTTTTTCTCCTGTTCCTAAATCCCCTTTCATTTGCATCTTACCTCTGCATACACGTCACTTTTTACTGCCACCGTCCCTATTCGTCCATTGGGACTCCGTGCCCTATATTGTTTCCACGTTTGCCTTTCTTTTCTGAAATGAAGATGGACGCAGAAATTTGCTGCGAAACATTGATAACGATGTATTATACAACGAATTTCGTTCGGGTAACAAATGCGGTTATGTGTACCCATGTTTTATTTCCTTGCCGATCTTCGCTCGCTCGAACGCTGAGGTGGTGGGTTCGAATCCAACTCAAGGCATGGAAGCCTGTGTGCGTTTATTCTGTGTTTGTGTTGTCCTTTGTTTAGGTAGCGGCCTTGCTTCGGGCTGATCCCCTGTCCAAGGAGCACTGCCGACTGTGTATGGGATTACGGAACTGAAAGATTAGCCAGAGCCCAACAAAGGGCCGTAGAGCCATTGATGGATGGATGAATGAATGAATGAATGAATGAATGAATTTTCTTCACAGTACAAAGATAGCAAACAAGAAGTTGAAAGGACTGAAATAAATAAAACAGAATCAACAAAAATCATAAACACCGACAGGGGCTCGCGTCCCAGAGGTCATCAAATCTTCGTGACTGCCGCCGTGAGGGTCTGGGACCTCGTGTTCTGTGGGCCCCATTTCCCAGACATGCACAAGAAGGGCCCGTTTCCGCAACCCTACTCTCTGTGTGTGCTCGAGTATAATTAATATATCACAAATACGGTGCTCCATCGCTTAATTCAATTTCCTTGCTTGTACCTGCATCGATCGACCACATCGCGCCGTGGTATACCCACCACGGAGCTCGCAAAGAAGTTATCACGGAGTTGCATAACTGCCGGTTTGCAGGGAGTCCAGCTGCGAGAATTGCACGGATTGTCTTCTGAGACGTTTCGAAGGCGGTAGTTGGTCATTAAACGATGCTGTAAGTATCTCAGGCTGAGGATGGAGGAGACTGCCTCCAGATATAGAGAGTAACTATGAATATATTTAATAAGCAGTCACGGACAGCCGACAACGGGTGATCCTCCAGCTCGGGGAGTTGGGCGAGGGGCAAAAAACTCACCGTAAAAATAATTTTGTTACGAAATGTCACAAAGGGCCTCGGATTTGAGAAATGGATAGGACATGTAGCACGCATGTGGGAGAAGAGGAACGCATATAGGATTTTGGTGGGATATCCAGAAGGAAAGATACCACTAAGGAGAGGTAGACGTAGCTGGGGGGATAATATTAAGACGGATCTTAAGAGTTATAAGATGAGGTGGTATGGACTGGAAGAATCTGTCTCCGAATAGGTACCAGTGGAATGCTCTTGTGAATATAGTAACGAATTTTTGGGTACCATAAAATGTTTGGAAATTCTTGAGTAGCTGCGCAACTGGCGGCTTCTCAAGAAGGTTTCAGCTCTATGTAGTTAGTTAGTTAGATAGTCAGTACCTCAGAGTATAGAGCGTGAAATGGCAGGAATACTTGCGAGTTATGGATCGGAATGAATTCACGTGACGGCTACTGAGCTATCGCCTAGCAACGGGCGTGTTTACAGAGCCGTTTCTTGGCAACGGTTTTCTCTGCTGGCTTCACAATTCCGGCTTTCAGCAGACATGCAGTAATGCGCAGACTTTACATTCGGCAAGGATACTGACTTGTGGGTCTTGACCCTATGTATTCTTGTAACTTCCTACCAAGTTATACGGCGTCATATCCCAGACGACAGTGATCTTCATGCTCTCCATCTTGACAAACACAGATCACTCATTTACTCTTCGACATCTTTGAAGCCGAGTGCTCGCAAGCTAACGGCCCACGTGTAGATACATGGGATTCGTTACGTTACTGTATCCTAAGCCGTATATGAGGCACAGTGAGAGTTTGAGCTCCCCCCATATTGAAACCTGACGATAACCGGCGAAAAAGTCACCGCGTCCGCCACATAACTGCAGCGAGAAACGTGTCAGCACTGCTAAATCCGTTGATACTCAGCAGAAGTAGCATTCCCATATCGACGCCCTAATAAACAGTTGCACTCTACGAGCCAGCAAAATTACGAACAAGAGGCCATGAGTAGGTATGTCTGAATATTCTGTGTCAGTTTCAGTGTAATTCTATGACAACTGCGGTACGTCATGTCACATTACTTGCTTATGGAGCTGAGCCCTTCTTGAGGAGCCGCCAATTCTGCAGCCACTCAAGAATTTCCAAACATTTTATGGAACCCGAAGGTTCATTGCCGTGTTCAAAAGAGCCCTCCACTGGTCCCTATCCTGAGTCAGATCAATCCAAACCATCCCATTCTATCTAAGATCCATTTTAATATTGTCCACCCACCTACGCCTTGGTCTTCCCAGTGGTCTCTTTCGTTCTGGCTTTCCCACCAATATCCTATGCGCATTCCTCTTCTCCTCCATTCGCGCTACATGCCCTGCCCACCTCATCCTCCTTAGTTAGTTAGTTACTTAGTTAGTTATTGGAGAGGGTGGGTTTCCCCATGCACTTCGACCTGTATTGGTCCATTGTGCTTCCCTCTATGATATTCTACCAGTCTCTATATCCTACCGGTACTGGTGCTTACCATCAGTCCCGCTCTACTACCTGAGAGGTATCTATAATGCTTCCCCCATCTACCAGAGGTGTTAGAGACTGCTGTTGGGCGGCAAACGTCCGTAATTTGGCTCAGTGACCTCCTTTGGAGATATGAGGTTCTTTTACGTGCCGTAAAGCTACGACACGGGACCCACGGCTTAAAGTCCCTCCCGGAGGACTTGTTCCCTGAATTTTTCCGCCCTTAAAAATTCGACGACCTCCGCCGGGTATTTGAACCCGCGTACTACGAGTCATGAGGTGGGAACGTTACCTCTAGACTACGGAGGCCGCTTCATCCTCCTTAACTTGATCTTCTAATTGTACTTGGAGAAGAGTACAAGTTATGAAGCTCCTCATTATGTAGTTTTCTCCAACCTGTCACTTCATCTCTCTTCGGTCCAAATATTCTCCTCAACACCCTGTTCTCAAACCAAGTTTCACGCCCATACAGAACACGTCATGTTACATAACACCCCACACGAAAAAAGATACACGTACACACGTGCCCTGCGAGAGCCAGGGTAAGAAAAACGATCATTACACAAGACCCAGGATTATACGTATAAATAAAATTACTATATAACAAAGTTGCAATGGAACGAATAGTAATTAACCAAAATTGGTTTAATTTTAACTAGTTCAAATTATACAATTTACGTGAGAACCGGTTCTCACGGTCTCTTCGCTTGCGGATTTTCTTATTTTTCCTTCTACCCTGAAGATGGAGGCGATACGTTCCTCCGAAACGTCGGTTAACAACACATATGCACGGTGCCAAATCCCAGATGACTGTTTTCTTCATAGTCACCACCGTGAGAACAATAATACGACTTTCCCCCAGTTGAGGGGGGTAGGAGAGGGGTGAGAGGGCCTGACGATGGCCACAAATAATGGCCGAAACATGTAATGCAGAAACTGTGTAGTTATCATAGAATTACTGAGAATCAAACTGCATAAGAATATTACAGGATTACCAGGAACATATGAACTCACCGGCGTACCAGTCGCGAGTGTGTTGGGAACATAGTGCAGTAACTTTCTGCTGATGACGTAACGATTTACGTCACTGTCTGATGATGACGCTCTGCGGTTCCCACGATAGACGGAGTATACACAAAATGTGTAATGTAGTGCCTCAACACACAAACACTCCGACGAACTCGAGACGTTTTGAACTTGGAAGCAATTTCATTTGTAGAATATACTTGAGGTTCTTAGATCGTTCCTTATGAAGAGTTCCGTTAGAAGTCAACCGACGTTTCGGTGGAACAGGAAATCAACAGGTTCGTAACATGCAATAGTGGGAAGCTGTGTTCTCTACACGGTCGGTGTGATGGCTGCGTGTTGCAACAGCAGAACTGTTGAAGAGGTGTTTTCTGCTCGGTCCGTGTCGATGCTCATATAACGAGGAGCAGCAGCAATTACGAGAGAGTCTTGAGCTGCTGGCCCTCGCCGCGGACATCATAGAGATTATCGAAATACGTTACGAAACTTATTCCGTACTCTTGTCTGTGTGAGGCATGCGGTAGCGTAGTTGGTTGAGGGACTATGCTACAAGCAGGAATGTCGTGGTTTCGATTCCCGACAGGGCCATTGGAATCTTCAATTGACCTAATCCTTCCAGCCCCACTACGGCCCTGGGATCGGCTCAGCCTCTAACAGAAATGAGTACCAGGAATCTTCCTGGGGGATAGAGAGCGGCCGGAGCGTAAGGCTGACAACCTCAACGCCAGCTGTGGGCCTATTGTGTAGAAAATGTGGGAGCCTCGACGTCTCACAACCCTATGGGCCTCCACGTTCTGTTACTTTTGCCTATGTGTACGGCAGCCGCAGACGCTAAAGCGATATGCGAATTTTTCGATATAGATTTTGGAAGTGATTCGAACATTCGTGGTTGTTATTGTTATTATTATTATTGTTATTGTTATTATTATATTATTATAATATGTTTATTATTAATATGTATGTTAGTCCTCCTTTAAAGTTTTACCTGCTATATACCGTGATATTTACAGGAAAGGGCGTCATTTTCCAAGCAAAAAAATCCCTCTAAATTTACAAAATATACAGAAAGAAAGAAACCTGAACAAACGACAGGCGACTGCATATACACTGGAAGCCTTACTGTCACGTGATGTGTAGCTGGAAACAGGACTTTACATTCTGTTGATGTTCGCTTAATAAAACGTAATTGTGCCTGAAAACTGCTCCCCATTACCTTAATATTCATATGATAAATTAAATGATTCATGTTCAGTGCCTTTTTAAAATCAATTTATGGGTAATTTGTGTCCGTGGAGCAGGTACATAAATATTGACTGCTGTCAGGGGAGTGAGCGTCCAGCTGAAACATAAAACATGTTCTGTCAGTAGAATTCAAATTCATCGGTGGTTCAGGGGACGAACGCATCACTCTCTGCATACATTAAGTTCGGTGCTGTCTGCAAACCAGAAGCAACTGCGAAATATTTAATTTTTTTCACCAACATCGACGCGTGATAACTGGAACAAATGGACCTTGGCGCTGTTTGCAGTCATGAACACGTCAATAGAAGAGTCTGAAGACAGGAGATAAAAACCCTCTCCTTAACTGGTACAAAATCATGTAATTCCTTCTGGTTTACTCTGTAATCTTTTATGCATTCCTGGCAAAGCACTTCAAAAGGGGAAGAGAAACCACTTCCTCTCCAGTCACCTCTATAAGCTTTGGTAAACAGGGCTACTTTTTGGGCGATATCATCCGAAAGTTGAAGACTCATATGTTCTTGGATGTGACGCCGTATATTATAGTAGAAATTTACCGACGTTTCGGACGCATTACTTCTTCAGTCTTCAAGATCCAGATGTAAGCAGTGAACGCAACCAGCATAATGCTCTGTTTGCTACTTACTTGGCTTGCATTTCAACACTGAAAATTGAAACGGTATATTCCTCGAAACGCTGGTAACCTCGTGCTGAACTATACGGTGGCAGGCCGTAACAGTGACTACTGCCTATTTTACCTCACCACCAGGAACTAGTCACTGTGCTTCATGCCAGTTGCAACTTAATCACAAACACACGCCCTCCTTGGGTTATTCATTTATTTTTATTAGGTATTTTAATTCGTGGACGTGTTTTGCTTTAGAATTAAACAAAAGGAATTTTAAAGAGAAAGAAAATTTTGGAGAGGGCGGGATAATTAAAAAGTCTGGTGTGTGCTTTACTTCTGAAGCGGTTTGTGACCACTTCCTCCTCTGCAGACGTCACACCAACATGGCAGACAGACAGACACTGTAATTAATTCTTCGTTCTGCTCCTGCAACACTTGAAATTTTCACTGCCGCAGTACACACTTGTCTAATATTTGGAAGCGCAGTGCTAACAACATGTACATCTTGCTTCGACTTTAAAAGTTATTCATTTTTTCGCAGCCGACATTTGCGTTTCATATGAGTCTCACAGTAAACAGGGAATATTTAACAAACATTATACAAATCAAAATCTGATTCAAGAAGAAATTAAGAGGCGATTTAACTCGGGTAATGCTTGCTACCACTCAGTCCAGAACCTTTTGTCTTCTCGTCTGCTGTCTAAAAACATAAAAATTAGAATATACAAAACTATAAATTTGCCTGTTGTTCTGTATCGGTGTGGAACTTGGTCTCTGACATTAAGGGAGGAACAGAGACTGAGGGTGTTTGAGAACAGGGTGCTGAGGAGAATATTTGGACCGAAGAGAGATGAAATGACAGGAGGTTGGAGAAAACTGCATAATGAGGAGCTCCATAACTTGTACTCTTCTCCAAGTATAATTAGAATGATCAAGTAAAGGAGGGTGAGGTGGGCAGGACAAGTAGCATAGGACAAGAGAAATGCATATAGGATATTGATGGGAAAGCCAGAAGGAAAGAGACCACTGGGAAGACTAAGAAGTAGGTGGCTAGACAATATTAAAATGGATCTTAGAGAGATAGAATGGGATGTGTGGACTGGATCGATCTGGCTCAGGATAGGAAGCAGTGGATGGCTCTTGTGAACACGGTGATGAACCTTTTGTTTCTATAAAATGTTGTGAAATTCTTGTATAGCTGAGCGACTAGCGGCTTCTCAAGGAGGGCTCAGCTCCATGGAGTTAGTTAAACAGATGTTATTTCCATAAACAGCATCAAGCGCTTGGTCTTTGTAATGCAGTGTATTTTCTGTGATGCAAGAACTGAACTTTTAAATACCGTTTGTATGAATCTGTGACTTGTGACCGTTATATTGAAAGGAATTGCAATGCCGAACAGTTCATTCGCTTCTGTCTGCTTCAGCACTGTCCTCTAAAGCCACAGGACTTGAACATCTTTGGGTGATCAGTAAAGCGTCAAAAATAAATATACTTATAATCTTCTGGCTTATGATGCCGTTCATTCTGGTAGCTGATTTTATGGAGACAACAGCTCATTCCGGGCTCCAAAAGAACCCTCCCCTGGTCGGCATTTTGAGCCTAACGAGACCAGTATCTCGTCCTCTTTCTTAAATATCCACTTTAATATTATCCCATATACGCCTAGGTCTTCCAACTGTTTTTTCTTTCGGATTTTCTTACAAAATCTTCGTATCCATTGCCCCCCTTTTTAGTTATTTAACGACACTATATAGCTTTCGTCCATTTCTCTCCTCTCCCATACGCGCTACATGTCTGTCCCATCTCATGCCCTTGATTTAATCCTAATGTTACTTCGCGAGGACTACAAATTCCATTGTGACTGTGACAGGTAGGCTCAGTGACGTGACGCAGTGGGGCAGGGATCGAAATGGTGACTGGACCCTACATTGCCATCGCATCACTGTTTCCAGATCCGCAATGAAGCATAACACGGGGAACTGGTTCTGAGCGGGATTCGAACTCAGTGATGCGTTTCTACCACTGTGAAATTTGGGTCAGTTGGTATGTAACGAAGCGAGACGCTATTGGCAACACCACAAATAGACGTCGGCGTCGGCGTCAGACTGACTATACCGCGGCTACAGAAGGAATAAGCGAGAGAGTGGGGACGCAAATCATGATGGCTACTGCGCAGGTACTGTTTCCAGTAACGTAACGCGCAGGCGCTAGATTTTTTTTTTAGCCTGGACATTATGTGGAGCGCAGAGTTGGGGGAACTGCGAAATGTCGTCTTTCATTCTTCTGCTGATCACGTAGTCACATGCGTCACACAGCTGTATCGTATCCGGGGGGCAGCGGGTTCAAATATCGGCCCGAAGATCGACTATTTTCACTTAGGTGTAGTGTGGTTTTTTCTTCGTTCCCTCAAGTGATAGGAGGTTGGAGGATGAGATGGGCATGGCATGTAGCACGAATGGGGAGAAGAGAAATACATATAATATATTGGTGGGAAAGCCAGATGGAAAGAGACCACTGGGAAGACCAAGGCGTAGGTAGGTGGACAATATTAAACTGGATCTTAGAGGCATAGGAAGTGGCCTCCGTAGTCTAGAGGTAACGTTCCCACCTCATGACTCGTGTTACGCGGGTTCAAATACCCGGCGGAGGTCGTCGAATTTTTAAGGGCGGAAAAATTCAGGGAACAAGTCCTCCGGGAGGGACTTTAAGCCGTGGGTCCCGTGTGGTAGCTACGTGTGGCACGTAAAAGAACCTCATATCTCCAAAGGAGATCACTGAGCCAAATTCAAGGACGTTTTCCGCCCAACAGCAGTCTCTAAGGCCTCTGATAGATGGGGGAAGCATTATAGATACCGCCAAGCCAGTTGAGAACTCGCTGGCTCGGTCGGGACTGATGGTTACGCACCATTATCGGTAGGGTATAGAGACTGGTAGAATATCATAGAGGGAAGCACAATGGACCAATACTGGTCTAAGTGCATGGGGAAACCCACCCTCTGCAATAACTAACTAACTAGAGGCACAGGATGGGACAGTATGGATTGGATTGATCTGGCTCAGGATAGGGACCAGTGGAGGGCTCCTGTGAACACGGTAATGAACCTTCTAGTTCCATAAAATTCTGGGAAGTTCTCGAGTAGTTGCACAACTGGCAGCTTCTCAAGAAGGGCTGAGCTACATTAGTGAGTCGCTATAGACAAATAATGCGACTGCATGTCAATTACACCGATTCCTTACGAATCCTTTCCAGTTCATTGTTATCGTCCTACCATTCGACGCTATATAGGCAAGCTACTGACAGCATCGTGAAACAACCTTCATAGTTACCGCTGTGATAGCCGCACATTCCACTCCACCGCAAGGAATTTCTGACTTCTTGGCTTTGTTTTCTTGTGTACGGCGTTGAACACACGCAACACTAATGGGAGATCTTGCGTGATCTCTCACCAAGTCTCTCGCTTCTTACAGGACTATTCATAGACTCTCTCTACAAAAGTCTATTGACATCGTCTGGAATGATATTCATGTTTCGAACTCGAATGGAACGAATCTCTGTTTCGTGTTGTATCGATTGCTTCGACTTTGCCATTCTCATCCCTTCAGGGTGAGCAGGTCCTTCGCGGCAAGTTTTCCCGACATGCTGAAATCCAGACCACATCCTCCCTGACTTCTGAATAACTACATTGCCATGTTTCACAGTCCTTTGTTCATTACAGGTTATGTTCGGTTGGGTTAGGCTAGGGAACGCGACATCTGTGTGCGACTGTGTACAGTCCGCCTTCCTAGACTTGGCCGGTCTTAGCAGACTGCGCAGTGAATTTGGTCGCGTCCACTGAGTGAGATAAGGAACGTAGGGTATGTATGGGTTATAACGGAGCCTTAGGTTGCGTCTTCTTCCCTCCCACAGTACAATGCAACCACTGTCCCGCATTTCTTACCATACTTCTCGCTCGATACCCAGAGACTAGATCTAACGAGTACGTCTTGCGGCATGTAACGCCGTCCATTCTGGTATCTAGTTACCTGCTCCCTCTGTCTTCATGCTAACACAGAAGTTCCTCCGAAATGGTAGCAGACTGCACAGAATCATGTCACAAGGAAAATATTCCTTAAAGGTTGCAGTGCCTCCAAATTTACTCTTACACTTCTACCCTGAAAACTGAGGCACTGAGCTTGTCCGAAACACCCGCCAGCATCTACAAGACTATACACCGCCACATTCCAGAACACATTAAATTGGAACAAGTTCTAGGAAGAACTAATAGCCTACTTTCCTTACACACGACACTGACCGCATAGAAAGCGACGCGTCCAATAATTCTTCTATTGTTGCATATGTACCTGTTGCCGCGATAACGTTTTTACAGAGCCGTTGCGTAGCATCGACAGTGGGATATACATGTAGACACATAGATTGATGTGAGGGCTGTATGAAGTATGCCGTTGAGATTGGCTCTAGTAACCGTGACATAAGTATCAAGTTTCACGAAGATTGGTTCAGGCATTCAGAGGTTGATAGCGGGGATACTCAGACACACCGACAGCGTGATGATCGCATAAGCCTACTTGTGTTTCTTCAAAGTAAGGAAAGTATTTTAAAGACTGACTCCATGAACATCTCTACTGAAATGTTAATAGTCGCTCAGCTAACCAAGAAATTCTCCCACGGACTCGAAAAGCCAGTGTGGTAGATATCTGTACCACACTATTTAAATTTGAAAGTGATGTTCCTGTGTTTAATTAAAACTGTGTGATTGAGACATAATTTGGAATGGAGGTATAGCTCCAAGCACCCTTAGCCTCGGCACTAGATTGGTCAGTTTCACGCCCCGGCCACTTTGACTCCGGGGAAGGAGCCCCCTGTACCCAGTGTGGGCTCCAGAGGAGGTGCAGTATGCCCATATATTGTACGTATGGTTCTCATATGCTTTTCAAACTAAACTGGGGATGGATGCGGACACACAGTGAACGGACTACTCTTTTCAGATGGATATACGGCGCTTCCTCTGAGGCAGAAATACTTTAAATATTAATTAAATGAGCTTTAGGCTTCAAAGGGTTACCATTGTGAACTCCAATCCACATGGAATTGCAATATGAAATCAGTGCTCGAGCATGGATTTTGCACGTGTATTCCGTTCTTTTTTCTCTGTTTGTACGTTGAATGTTTTGTGGTGTTTGAAGCTGTGGTATTCTGCATACGGGTTTTTATTCTCCCCTGAAATATTCTTGTACAATGTTGTCTATATAAAATTCAAATGAACTGAAATGGTTACATTCGAAATAAATAACTGTTAACCTGTGAAATATATGTTCGGAAATTACAGGTTTTAACTTTTTAACAGGGGCTGCAATTTCCTGTGGCTATTTGCTTCACGATGCCGGTCACGGTAGCCGAGCGGTCTAAGGCATGCACTGTCTTCGCTTGCTTGTAAACCGGGATATTGGGTTCGAATCCCACTCAGGGCATGGATGTTTAGTTTGTGTGTGTACAGGTAGAGGCCTTGCGACGAGCTGATCACCCGCCCAAGGGGTCCTACCGACTGTGTAAGATCTAGAAAAACCGAAGTGAACGGAGAAGTTCATGGAGTTAGGCCTAGGCCCACTGGGGCTGTAGTGCCAAAATAAAAAATTTTGCTTAACGATATCGAATATTTTGTGAATAATTCTGAAGCCTTTAATTCTCCTTTCGCTGTATTTCTCTCCATTCCGTCCCTCGTTTCTTCAGCTCCTTACTTTTTCCGTTTTACTTTCAAGTTTACGAAATTTCTAGCAACAAGCACAATAGAGATGGACAGGTTACTGTAGCGGTAATGCTCTGTGCTTTTGTTCTAGAGGCCGTCTTTCCGGTTTTTGGTCGGGACACCCTCTACACTGACTGTGGTTTTCTGTGATTTTTCTGTCTCTCCAGAAGAATGCTGCGATATTAACTCTTGTAGACTACGGGCATTTCCTTTCAAATCCTTCCCAATACATCATTCATGAATCATACTACCATTCTACGATACACAGTTCCACATACTGACCGCGTCACATGTCGGGATACAACCCTTGTTACTTACCAAATCCGTAAGCAAGTGTAAAGTAACGTAAAGTTGTCCCTGTGCTTAATTAATGAAGCACCACACCATGAAGGCGTGTGGGGAATGGAGGTATAGCTCCACGATCCTAAACCTCGGAGCTAGATGGAGATGAGTGGTCAGCTAGACGCCCCCGCCGCTTTACCCCCACTTCCCATTGCATTTGAAGCTGTGTGAGCCCCATAACAGGTCTTGACGCTGTGGAGAGGATAGAAATTCTGGCATGCCGGGAACCAAACCCGGGCTGTCTAGCCTGTAATCTGTCACTATACCATCTGAGCTATCTCGGCTCCTGTGGTCAAAGTGGTGTTGAACGCGCCCTCGCATGACACTCGGACACAACAGTGTAGCGTTTGAATGTAAATAAAGTGGTGACAATTCTCAGGGCCGGTACCCCGTGCACGGCCTCGCGTTTACTCGAATTAGACGCGGGATTTAAATCCGAAACCGACCCACTCGCTGTAAGCGGGATTCAAACCAAAATCCCCGCATTGTTAATGACGTCAGAGCGTCACCACTGTTTCCCTGCGGCTGGGCTTAGCTGCGGAGCCTTCCCTCCACATCTCCCGTACTCCTCCATGGTCTGCTGCTTACCCTGAGGCCCTACTCTGTGCTTACATCACCCGATACGGGGTAATGCCCTTACGTGCACCGACTTCAGCATCAGCTGGCCCTGTGGGGAGCCAGATTTCACGCCCTCCACACACATAACCTGCCTCATTAGTCCCCAGCTATTCAGTGAACCGGACAGGTTAGCCAAGGGGTAACACGACTCGCATGTTTTTGTTTCGGTTCTCGGCCAGAACGCCTCCTGTCCTGCCTGATGTTCCCTGAGATTTTCCCCAGTCCATCCAGGAAAATATTTGGATAGTATCTTAAATTAGACCACTAATCCTTCCAGCCGCACTATGCACATGTGAAGGACTCAGCCTCTAACAGAAATGAGTACCAAGAATCTTCCTGGGGGTTAACGGCGGCCGGCACGTAAGGCTGACCTCACCGTCATCTGTGAGCCGATTGTCTAGAAAATGTGGGAGCCTCGACGTCTCACAACCCTATGGACCTCCACGGCCTGTTACAGAGATAGCTTTTAGCTGAAACAGTTTAATCAAAAACAGGGTCAGATTTCCAAGGCAGTAAAGTACGGCTGACCCAACTTGAACTTCTGGGAAGATCTGCTTGAGCCCATACACGTGCATGCTGCGCTGTGAGGACTACAGAAACGTTCGATACATTTTGTTAATGACTAAGTCAATAGCTGCACGCTACAGCTCATAAACGGTATGAACATTAACCCAGATGTCACACAGATTGTGACGAAGTATGATGGGATTCGATAAGAAAACAAACGAGCACTGTCGTGTACATTTGAGTTATATTTACTGTGCAACAGTGCAGGTTTAAAAAAACACAAGCGTTAATTGATTAGCAACCGTCAGATTATCAGACTGGAAATGTGTAGCTGACAGAATAAATATCAACATTCAGTAGTTCCTCTGAAAAGAATGGCCTCTATGTTTCCTCAAAAACCAGTGACAGAAGGACGCACTTAGAGGAGGAAGATTAACAAAACATGTTGCAGGATTTGAGGTTCTAACGGCGTTCGTTATGGAGTACACGTATATAGCTGTGTATTCCGTTGACATTAAACGGGCTACACAGCGTTACGTTCCAAAAGATAATATTCTTCAAGAAAATATTCTGTCCGAATATTACTCTCTTCTGGAATGTGATACCAGGTAAACTGGTAGACCATTACTGAATTTCGGGGGAGCGTACTGCCTCCATCGTCAGGGTATAAAAATAATCCAAGTGTAGAGAAAAGTGGTTCTCAATGTAGAATTATTGCTTTGTAGTGTCACCATCTGCGTCAAGAGTCTCAATCCTCTTCTCCATATCAGAAGCACTTTCTTCCACATTCGGAATTTTTTCCTTCAAGAAGGGGAGAGAACCTTCTCCCTAAACGCTTATAACGATCTCTGGCTGACTACATGGCTTGCCACTTCACACGGCCCTATCTAACGTTGTGGTAGCACAGCTTGCCACTTCACACGGCCCTATCTAACGTTGTGGTAGCAAAGCTTGCCACTTCACACGGCCCTATCTAACGCTGCGGTAGCAAAGCTTGCCACTGCACACGGCACTATCTAACGCTGCGGTAGCACAGCTTGCCACTGCACACGGCCCTATCTAACGCTGCGGTAGCACAGCTTGCCACTGCACACGGCCCTATCTAACGCTGCGGTAGCACAGCTTGCCACTGCACACGGCCCTATCTAACGCTGCGGTAGCACAGCTTGTCACTGCACACGGCCCTATCTAACGCTGCGGTAAAGTTCCTACGGTTCCTAGTGCTCCTACTTCCTAATCGGAACGTCCCGAGTTCAACTCCAGACGCGAAGACCGAATATCCTTAGTTAAGTTCTTCTTGGTTTCACTCAGTTCTCAGTTCCTCAGAGATTACCTCAAATTAGGCCACGACCGCTTTCTTCCACATCCTTTCCAATCCATTATTCACTCACCATGCCACAATTCGAAGCTGTATCGTCTGGATCGTCCTTAAGTAAGCGATAATTAAATAACTAAAATCAATTTTACTTGAGGCTAAAATTTAATGTCTCTCTTCCGTTCCTAGTATTTTAGACAGTAACCCAGAAGACAACAGCCACTGTGTTTGCCGAAACGTCACAAAGCCTTCAACATCCTAGGCGACGTATTCCCTAAAGCCGACGTCATAAATATTGAATGCGTTTCGACGGAATTTAGACTTCCCTCCCCAAGAAAACTTTAACTGTCTACAAACGACGCTGCTGTTTCTGATGAAGGAGGAAATCCAGGACAGCGGACTGGACTTGATCGAACTGGAAGAAGAATTAGGCTCAGAAGAATGGCGTGAGCGTTGGTCACGACACACAGAAAGTTATTTAGAAATAAGCTGCATGTTCCCACCGTGTTATTTGAAATGTTTAGTGATGGTTTCGAACTCCACGAAGTAGAGCAAAGCAAAGTAGCCTTCCGGATCGATGTGGCGCCTAATGCATAAGTCACATTAGTGACTCGTAAAGGGCAGCGTGTATAAAAGTACACAAGTCGAGTGCTGCACGCTGTGGAAACGCGGAATCGATTTAACCCGTCATAGGAGTAATCGATTGTAGTACATTCTACTGCCCGTTCCCTTCCAGCTTGACGCAATATTGCCTTAAAATATCTCAACAGCAGGTTGTGCAGTCGTCGTAATTTCATATAGCTCAGTCAGTACAGTGACTAGGTTATGGACCGGGATAGAGCAATCGGTATAGCGACTGGCTATGGGCTGGACGACCGAGGGGTCAGAGTTCAAGTTCCGGTGGGGGCACGAATTTTCTCTTCTCCACGTCGTCCAAACCGGTTCTGGGGCCCACCAAACCTCCTGTCCAATGGGTACGGGGGGTTCTTTCCCCCGGCGGTAAAGCGGCCAGGGCGTGAAGCTGATCACTCACCTCCATAATGTGCCGGTATCAAGAACATGTGCATCTATACATCCACTCCCCATACGCCTTCATGGGGCAGTGCTTAATTGGTTAGGCGCAGGGATAAATTTCCTTTTTTTTTTTTACTTTTACCATACGGAATATATAAATTCACTCCGTGGCACAGGATGAAGATGTCTTAATGTTCATGAGGTAGCCGCTTTGTTTAAAAAGCTTAAAAGCTGATAGTAGTTCATATAATCATAAACACCGGAGCCCTCTGCAGGACGTAGATTTCATTTGAGGATTCTCACGTGCCTATTTTTGCGAGGCAAACCTTAATCATCATCCGACTGTCTACGTCAAGTTCTACCGAAGGAGCTTTTCCCTCAAGTTACTCCACAGTAAAATGTTTAAATCGTTAAATTCGGGATCCGACAGAGAAACTACATAATACCACACATATTTGCTATTAATTCCAGCGGCGATTGGTTGCTAAATTATGCTGTTGCCTAGCAACAAAACAGCGGAGAGCATTGATCGCTTTATGCACTATAAATGGAAGGGTGTGATCTTTTAGCATCAAGAATGGAAACGGGGAAGCAGAAGAAGAAATTTCTCGGAAACAGCTGATTTTATGTTATACAACGTAAATGACAGATTATCGTTGTTTATGTTGGGTTGATTCAAAAGACATGGGTTAAGATCTCTTGGGATGTGAAAGCAGTTGGCCAAAATGATTAATGAAAATGGCGGAACATGCCAAAATGGCCGGTTCCGAATTCCTGGCCAGGAACAGTTAATATCAGCCATTATCGCAAAATTATCGTGTTCAGTTTCATGAGTGGAATGTTCGAGAAACAAAACCCCCATTACCGTTAGCAAACTTAGCTTTCAACCATCATCAATTAATCTAGAGTCTGTATACCATTGTCCAATTAGTACGTTAGTGCTTTTGAAATATCCCATTTCAGTGTTCTAAGCATAACCAGT
This sequence comes from Cryptotermes secundus, assembly GCF_002891405.2. Classification (NCBI taxonomy): domain Eukaryota; kingdom Metazoa; phylum Arthropoda; class Insecta; order Blattodea; family Kalotermitidae; genus Cryptotermes; species Cryptotermes secundus. The sequence goes on from NW_019733337.1 coordinate 56,077, forward strand.
TATCCTACTCTTTACCTCCCAATGAACAATATGGCCCTTAACTTGAACAGACTTGTCTGGGTCTATCGGAAATCAGTTTACAGCCTTGTTCAGGTTGTAAAGCTGCCCCCATCAATAGAATTGACAACCAATTTGTTCCACTCTCCCAGCTCTCTCCAAAATTTCATTGAGTTGAAAGTTCTGCGAACTTCGACGTCACTTCACGATGAATTGCGCCATATTAAGACTGCGCATGCGCACGCACACGCACAGAAATTTCAGCTGCTTCTTAATGGGGTTCTGGGTTCTCAGAAGTTAACGTCCAGTCTCACAGTGAATTAGAGAGCAGGTTAGCTCAAGCGCTAACGTTTCTGGCCTGTGTTTGGAAAGTGCGCGGTTCGAATCTCGGCCAGGACACTGGCCACCCTAAGGTTTTATTTTGTCTCTCATGATTTCTGCTCATGTACACCAACCACTTCCTTCAGCTCACTTTCTTCTCAGCTTCTCGCTAATAATTGGAAGCTGAGGGACTAGATTGGATTTGGGGCTTTCACGTCGGTCACTATGGATCATAGCGCCGTGTAATTCGGATGAACTCCAATGTTTTGGGAGAACAGATCGCCTCCGTCTTCAGGGTTGAAGAGGAACTCAAGCAAGAAACAACTCGGATAATATTAAAATTGGGCATAAAATAATAGAATGGATTTGTCTGGCTCAGTATGATTCAGTAGTGGGGCTGTTGTAAGCACGGTAATGAAGCTTCAGATTCATACAGGGAACGAGAGACTTGTCCCTCGGGCTCCTTTCAGGTCCCTGCTCCTTTGTTTATTTAATGACGTTCAGGTATCTCAGATTCTAAGCCCCTATAGCGTAGAAGATTGGGTGATACTAAAAATCAAATTGCAAGGATTTGTGAGGAAACGGTCTTGGCTTTATTTAAGGTACTACGTCGAAGTGTGCCTAGAGGGACTGAGGAGAACCATGAAATCCTAAGTCAGGATTACCGCTTGCCCGACAGAGAAACGAACCGGATACCTTCAAAATCAGCTTCTATCGTCGTTTCCGTTTCATACCCGTCGAGATACGAGAAATCCCAAACTGTTCGTCCTTTCCTCCACCTCCCCCCTTCAGTTTCCGCTCTTCTTGAGGTCTCCCGCTTCCTCCCAAACCCATCTTGTTCTGCTTTGTTCCTTTATCCTTGTTCCATCCACTCTTTTTCCCCCCTTGGCACTACAGCCCCAGTGGGCCTAGGCCTATCTCCATGAACTTCTCCGTTCACTTCGGTTTTTCTCGATCTTACACATTCGGTAGGACTCCTTGGGCGGGTGATCAGCTCGTCGCAAGGCCTCTACCTGTACACAGACACAGAAAAACGTACACACACAAACTAAACATCCATGCCCTGAGTGGGACTCGAACCCATGATACCGGTTTCCAAGCGAGCGAAGACAGTACATGCCTTAGACCGCTCGGCTACCGTGAACAACCATCCACTCTTTTTACACAACCAAATTATTGTAATCATTCTAACTTTATTAACAAATTTTTAATTACAGTTTCGTCTCTAAATATTTAATTTCTTATCCTATTCCGTCTATTTGTCCCTGAAATTCCTTTTCAATTGCTTGTATTTTGTTTTTATTCCTCTTTCCAAGGGTCTATGTTTCTACGGATACAAATTCAAAATATTAATGTGACACGTTCTGCAGTCGATGTATTTCAGTGGGTTCTGTTAAATATGGAACAATGGTCTAACCTTCAAATATTTACCGCCAATATCTAAACCGGAAATGAAAACTTAATCGTAGTTCGTTCTCCACTGTCTCCCTTTGACACACTGAATATTAACATGGATCAGCTCTGCATGGGCAAACTGATAAACAGCTCATAATTACGGCTTAAGTTACTACTGATTGCTGCTAAAATATTTCTTCGTGAAGATGGAATATCTCATTCTCAATTCTGATTAGCTACCGCATGTTACTCATTTTGTATCAATTCCATACCAATTAATTCAGTTTCATTATACCACTGAAGCCTGAACTTCATCTAAAAATATATACACATTTAGTCCGTACCTCACAGGAAACATTACGTCTCCGCTACAAAGCCCAACCGGTTAATGCTGTTTAGGGAAACAGCCGCTGTTTACTGTGAGAACCATACGGAACACACAGATACACTCTGTGGGCAGAATGCAGAGTTTAGTATGTTCAGTCCGTACCTCACAGGAAACATTACGTCTCCGCTACAAAGCCCAACCGGTTAATGCTGTTTAGGGAAACAGCCGCTATTTATTGTGAGAACCGTACAGAACACACAGACACACTCTGTGGGCAGAATCCAGAGTTTGTATGAGTATATGTGTGACTATAGACGGGGTTTGGATTAATGATTGGATTTAGTGACCACTAATACATACACGTATATTTGTATAAGTACATAGCTATATATTGAGGTTTTCACGGGGGTGCGTTATGTATAACAGGAGGGTACCAAAGTTCGGAAGAACATACTGCCTCCATCTTCAGGGCAGATACTGAGACAGTATACGTACCAGACTATATGCTTTTATAACCCAGAATACCAGGATCTGACGAAACAGACAAGAAAATAAAAACGCAGCAGTGAACACAGCGGTACAAATGGAGCTGTAAATTCCGTTGAATGTCTACGTTTTATAGCCGCTGTGTGTGCTATACCTGGAGAGCGCGTTTATGGGCGCGTATGATGGGTCAGAGCTCGTTACGTTGCTAATTCGCGTGAACTTGCGACGCCAACTTCTGGCTTCAGTTTCCACAGCTCGGATTGTGTCATGGTCGCCGTATGCACATTTCTGGTGTCGCGGTAAAAGCGACGCGACCAGCATATTGTGACATGACGCCTGAAAACCAGAATGGTTCACTGCTAGTAAACGGCCCAATAAACAGATTCCCGCGAGAGCGAACACGAGCAACAATAGATAACTGGCGTTTTCTGTGGTCATCGCCGCACTCATTGCTAAGCAACGTTTCGTTAAACTCTTCAAGATATACAAAACTGTACATCTTCCTGTTCTTACGGATGTAAAGGCACGCGGTAGCGTAGTTGGTTGAGGGATTACACTACAAGCCGAAAGATTGAGGGTTCGATTACCGATGAGGTCATTCGATTTCTCAATTGACCTAATCTTTCCAGCCGTAACGGCGAAAGGGGGTAAAGGTATAAAAGTGAAATTGTCTCTGAAAAGGTAAATCTTTCCCTATAACAGGCAGTGAAGGCCCATAGGGTTGTGAGACGTCGAGGCTCCCACATTTTCTAGACAATCGGCTTATATATGGCGGTAAGGTTGTCAGTCTTACGCTCCGGCCGGCCGCCCCTTACCTTCAGGAAGATTCCTGAGTCGACCCCAGGGTCATAGTGCGGCTTGAAATATTAAGTAAATTGAAAAAATCCACCTCATCGGGACTCGAACCCGCGACCTTCCAGCTTGTAGCATAGTGAAAGTTTTCCTTATGCTTAACTAATTAAGCACTATTCCATGAAGACGTATGTGGGAGTGGATGTATAGACCCGTGTTTTCTTTTTACCTCGGCACTAGTTGGAGGTGAGTGATTACCTTCACGTCTCGGCCGCTTTGCCCCCGGTTCCCATTGGATAGGAGGCTGCGTGGCCCCCACAGCCGGTCTGGACGACATGGTGCGTAAAGGTTGAAAGTACAAAACAAATTATTTCCCATTAACTTTCACAGAGCATGTCCACTGATTTGGGCTGGACTGCCATGCCAAGTCCTGACATCTGTCGACGTTTTGTTGAATGTCTGCATTTCGAAAGCCAGTCGAGACTACAGCCCCCACGCGGGTCGCGAGACTTCCTTTGATCACCTGCGGAGCATACACTCAGCTTTTAGCGTATATGAAAGGAGAGCGAAGTTTTCGGACTTACTTCGGCGGATGGGTACATAAGTTTTCATGCTGTTTAGACACGCATAAACTTGGGAGTGTATTTTAATGAGACATCGTTAGCGGGTCTAATTAACTGTTCAGCAGATGTGATGATAATGATGATGATGACAGTACTCAGTACGCCTGGATGCTGCTTCTACAGGGGTACCCAGAATTATTGATTACTGGAGTCTACAGTCTACTGGAGTCAATTTATGAATTTTCGGATTTCGAATCCCAACACCGACATCGCCTATCCTGATTGTTTCTTTTTTTTTCCTGTCTCTCCAGGCAAATTACGGAATATTAATTTAAATTACATAACCATCGCTTCCTTTCAAATCCATCACGCAACGTGGATGGACAGAGTGTTTCTAGGCAACGACCTGTAAACAACCTTCAGTTGAGTGCGTTACAATAATAGGACGAATGTTTATAGCTCAGTCAGCGCACCAATGGACTGACGAGATAGCTATCACATGACGTGTTTCCTGTACGGTCTGGGTCATCAACAATAGAACTGTGTTCCCTATGTGGTCCGTGCTGCAGCTATATAACGAGAGCGAATTGGAACCAGGAGTACCGAAGAGTTCAGGAGGTCGGCTTGTGAGGATGTAAAGTGTGTGTAATCCAGTGAGACTGTTATAGTTTCTGTGTTGAGATCCGTTGCCAGGAGATGACAAGTGAAGACAGAGAATCCTAATGCGTGTGCAACGGTGAACCGGAAAGTGTGTAAATCAGCGATAGCGATGTGTTAAGTATGATTAAGAGAGGTTTATAATACTGATGCCAATAAATCCAATCATCCGAACTAGAACCCGTCATTCTCTTCACGCGTACCCCCCTACATGTGACAATATCTAATTTTCTTATTATTCTGCGCTATATAACCGAGTTACTGACAGTGTCGTTAAATAAACAACCATAATGATTTTGTACTGCCATGCAATTTCGCGCTTTATGATATCTTGAAAGATTAACTGATTGCCTAGTCTTTCGTTTATTTAACGCTGTAAAAGTCGCAGGATTTACAGCGATAAATTTAAGGAAGAGGCTTATGTGCACTGTTTAAGATGGGGTACCAGGAATTTCCTGAGCAGGCTCGCGGAAACGATAAATCCGATTTTCGCCGTACTTAAGATCAACTCTTAGTCGTGCTAAATTCTTGGCTTTGCTCACGAAGGTCCCTGTCTGGTATAATTTTTTTTACTGCTAGTGGGGTGGGACTAAGTCCCTTGCACTGCGGCCACCTCTGGCCTATTGTACCAGCCCCAGATGATAGGTGAGGGTGATTGTGGAGCAATTGGTGGAATGAAGATTGGCAGGGGAAACCGAAGCGCTCGGAGAAAACCTGCCCCTGCGCCACTTTGTCTACCACATATCCCACTTGACAAGATCCGGGATCGAACCCGGGCCGCCGCGATGGGAAGCCAGCGACTAACCGCTTGAGCTATGGCGCGGCCTCCCTGTCTGGCAACTAGCAAGCACGGTGTCACCTCCCCACAGGAGGCAATGGTGTCTGGCCATTTGCCGCCTTGCACAGATCCACTTTAGTGTATGAGATGGTCCGAACACCCATCCAGCCATCTGATTTGCTGGGTATAAACCCACATGATCTTAACAACAGAGTACACATGCAGATAGAAGATTCTTCGACACTCAACAGAAAATTATAACTTTAACTAGCTGCACAGTGTACAGTCCTTGCTATGAAACTGATAGTCACTCAGACCGTCAATAAATTGCCCGCTTTTATGGATGCCACTGGTTCATTGCCGTATACACGCTAATCCGTCACTGGAACCCAATCTGAACCCGCTGAATTCAGTCCATGGCCTCGCAAATTATATTGTCACGTGATAGGATTGACTGTAGACGGGGCTTGGATTGGTAATTGGATTTATTGAACACGTACAGGTCGTAACTACAGCACTGTCGCTACTTCACGAACTCAGCAGTTCACTGCAGCACGTATTAAGTCTTCTGTCTGCTGTATCTTCGCCGGTTGTCGCTGTTGTGAGAACCATACGGAACACATAGACACACTCTGTGGGTAAAATGTAGAGTTTTAGTATGGTCAGTTCGTACCTCACAGGAAATATTACGTCTCCGCTACAGAGCCCAACCGGTTAATGCCGTTCAGGGAAACAGTCGCTGTTTATTGTGAGAACCACATGGAACACATAGATATACTGTGTAAGATTTGAGGTTCTCACAGCGGCGATCATGAAGAATTCTCTCTTGAGGGATGTAGCTCCGTGTAGTCCGTTGAAAGTCAACCGGCGTTACAGAGGCACATGTCGCCTCCGTGTTTAGGGTCGAATAAGCCGAGCAAGATGCCAGCGGGAAGGCAGGTGGCAAACAGAATATCAGATTAAGCTAGAGGGGTTGTCTGTACGAGAGCTTGACACCCCTGAAGGGCGCTCCACTTTGTGTGTGTGTGTGTGTATGTATGTTTCCAAGCTGCCAAGTGCTGAAAGCAACGTAACAAACTTTCATCCCTCCCTCCCCCTTGTGGAACATCGCCGCAATAAGATACTCGTAGATATTGCTAATTTATCATCGCTCTGCACTGGTTTGTGTTGCACCACTTTCATTCAGATTCGTCACTCACTATTATCCGATGATTCAATGATATGTAAACTGAGTTACTAAGAGCGTCGTTAAACAGGCTATAAATAAATTAGTGTAACACCCATTGAGAATTAAGCGTGAAATCTCATCACGTGATCTACAGGCTTTCGTACTTCCTCTGTTTTCTCCTTTCCAGTTCTACATGTTATCGAATGATGCGTCGAGGCCGACGTTTAGCGCCTTCTCCCACTAATAACACGCAACAAACAGTCAATCATAAACCTTCTCTTTTATATAGAGTCCTACATTTCTCATACCCACATCGAAATACGTACAATCGATACTCACAGAATATACAAAATATACGTTCACGCAACGTGTTAATGCTTGACAGTTTGTTGCTATGGTTACCCGATATGACGGAGAGGAATAAATAAGCCATGTTAGGCTCAGGCAAGTTTGAGTTATCACACCTGCGTAGTCTCGAACCTCGATTCGCTAGTAACACAAAATTGATTTGAGGTCTTCACTACGAGGGTTATGAAGCGTATTCTCTTCTAGGATGTGACGCCATACAGCCTGGTAATGATTTACTGACCGTGGAGGAACACAAATTGCCTCAGTCTTTGATTCAGCTGTGCAAGTCAGTCTTGCTTGTTACGTACTTCTTACGGATTTCTTTAGAGTTGCCTTTAATAACCTTGAAGAGGTAGGCAGTAATTGTCACCGAAACGCTGATAAACTTGTATCAGTCTAGAAGCCGTCACTTTCCATTCTAACCTTGTCCCCTTTGCAAGATTTCCTCCATCTGGCATTCCACTTTTCTGATTTACAGATCCAACTTTTTGTCTTTCCTTTTGCTTCCTTCCTGACTGCGTTTTGTTTTATTTGTTCTCTGTGTCTCGCTTTCCCACCCGAACGTAACAGCGCTCTGCCCAGATTTCCCTCCTTCTCGGGCTTAAAGTTAGGAAGACTGACAGCAAAATAAATAGACTAAAAAGGTGAAATCCTCTTTTGCCTCTGAGCTTCCAGTCTGCACACTTCTCCTGCTGCCCGACATGGGCGCCCCCACATCCCTCCGTGCCTGCCGCACTAACCTCCCGCTGTTCCGGGGTGTCAATGTGATTTGAGTGTGACCAAATGAACCCAGTGGTTTAGTTTCTATATCTTAAGGCCTCTCCCCAGTCTCTCTTGCTCTGACCTTGTTTTCGAGAGGCGGTCGGTTCGAATATCAGCAGACACTCTGCCGTCTTGAATGAGATCCTGCTTGGCTTTTGAAATTCCCAGTAAATCAGGAAAGGGAATCTTCCTGCTAGTTCCTCTGTGGAGTGTGTAGTCCAGAATCCTGTCTCCAGATAATGAGAGAAGCATAACATAAACACATACACACGCGCATGCGCAGTATACGCCTAGATTTTCCGGTCACGGCGTCGAGAGACAGAGCGGAAACGCAGTAACATTTATCATCCGTAGCAGTAGGATATATATATATATATATGGGCTGAGACCCGTAATTCAGCATCACGCGATCTGTTGTACCAGCCCCAGATGATATAAGAGTGTGGAGTATTGGTGGAGTGGAGTATTGCAGGTTTCGACCCGGTACCCACTGAATAGGAGGCTGGATGAACCGGAGAGCCCCTCTTGGCGCTGTGGAGAGGAAAAGCATCTCTATTGCTCCTATAGGGAATAGAACCCATATCCCTCGATTGTCCAGCCCCGTAGCCTAGTCAGTATACCGACTGGAACATCCCGGATGTTGTGTATTAATATCCGTCAGGTGGAAATGAGATACATAAATTGCACATAGGTGCAGTCTCTGGCGTGTAGAGTTTACGAAAGCTGCTGATGTGGTCCCCTATCCGGGGTAATTGCCCACCCCTGGTCTAGACAGTAGATTGCTACTGTATTCAGTGGGAACTGGCCCGCTTGGGGCCGCCATGTTTCGATTTACGTCATCGGAACCGTTACGACCAATAGCGGACGTCACACCTGTCCCCCCCCCTTTCCATCGTAAAAGAGAGATCAAGTTATGCTATTATGTTACAGGTATGAGCTACCATTGTCAGTATTCAATACTCAGTCAATACTTTCGTGGCCAATATGCGTGGCCCTTCCTACCAACTGAGGCATTATTAAGAGGTCTGCTTTCACAGTGGTATCTTGCTCAGCTTATCCGATCCTGAACATGGAGGCGATATGTTCCTCGAAACGTTATAACCCAGAAGATAACCGTAAGGTCACGTTAGAACTGCAGCGGCAACCTACATCAGCGTGCTACAGCTCACGCGGTTAGTCGCCGCCTGGGTTCGAGCCCAGGTCAGGTCCTGTGACACTGAGACGGGTTTTCTGTGAGTGCTTCGGTTTCCCCTGCCAATTCTCGTTCCACCAACTGCTCCACACTCATCATCACCAAACATCCGGGGCTGGTACAGTAGGCCAGTTAGTGGCTGACGTACCAAGTGAACTCAGTCTCACCCCACACCCAAATAAACCAAAATAAATAATGCAGGAACCTCTGCAGCCCGTGGGTTCGACTCCATAATCCCTGCTAAAAATGTCAGCGTTTGGCCTGTTGAATAGGTCGTCCTTTCGGATCTCCGTCCTGGACATCGTCTATAGTGACTGAGGTTCTACGTAGCTTTCCTCGGTCCCTCCCGACAAATTCCGGGATAGTACCTCGGCTAGACCAACAGCACTTCCTTCCCAGTCCCTTCCAATTCATAACTCATAAGACATCCTCTCTTACGCTACAATTCTCGACACAGTCGCTACGACCTGGACGGCAGGAGTTCGATTCCTGGCAGGGGAAAGAGATATTTCTCGGCTTCACAGCGTCCAAACCGGCCCTGGGGCCCATCCAACCTTCTGTCTAATAGATCCTAGGGGTACAGCTTCCGAGCCATGAAGCTGATCATTCACTTCCATCTAGTATGGAGGTCAGGAATGGTGGAGCAATACCACCAGTCCGCCATACGTCTTCATAGCGTGGTATTAATTAATTAAGCGCATGAACGATTTAACCTCGCCTTTACTGAAGCCTTCGTTAAGTAGCCCTCGGATTATCTTTTGCGGTTTTGAAAGTAATGAACGTTTGGATTGTTTGGGGGGGGGGGGTTGCCACGCCTTGTAGTCTGGTTGGTTGTTACAAATGCTTCGGAAGAACTTGACGCTTCCATTTACAGGGTGTCTAGACAGGATCAGAAATATGGCTTAAAATGTTGGTTACCACCCAGGAAAACAAGTGGTATCGGCACTGAGGGAGGTGAGATCTGAGGGCTCTCACTGTTGCGACAGAGTGTTTGTGTTGCGTGTTGTCTGCTTTACGGCGCTCTCGGCGTCTCGTCTATATGGCTTCGAATGGTAGGATTATTGGTGAATAATGTATTGCGAAATTATTTCGGAGAAAGTGGTAGTGGCCTATCGAACTAAAATCCCGGCATCTATTTGCCTGGAGAAACTGAGTAAAACACACGAATATCCTCAGTCGGGATAGCCTGTGTTCGGACTGAGTTTCGAACCGAGGTCCTCCGGAATAGGAGCCCAGAATATTACCACTACACCAGTGACTGCGGAGGCTATTGTACTTCGGGATATGACTCCGTGTAGTCGGTTAGAAACTTATCTTCTGCCAGACTACATCCCTCACGTCTGAGATACCAGTGCTCCGAGGAACTGTAAGTTCCATGCCCCAAATAACAGCGGAGAGAAACAAACCGCTGCAAGTCCTTATTCTCGTAACTTCTCCATGATGGCTTAGTCTTCGCGTTATTTATTTGTCCCATGATTTTTAGAACTTTAATGTTTTGAAACAGTGACAGCTCTTGTGTATTTTGTCTCTACTCCTCTCTCTGCACTCCCTCTTCACGTTTGCACGGGCTACATCTGTTCCTAACGGGCGATCACACTTCACCCCCCCCCGCGCCTCAGTATTCACTAGACATTTCGGCTGTGAACTCCATCATCGGAGGTGACATTTAAATAGCGTGAAAACAGAAATCCCCTGTTCCGAGTGACAGGTACACAGCGTTTAGTTTCCAGCTTCGAGTGTAAAACACTGACGGCAATCCGGGTATCTGCCCCTTCCCAATCCCTGAATTTTTGTTTAGAAAAATTAACGTCTAAAATAGAAGGAAGTATACCAGACACTATTACATACACACACACACACGTACGCACACTAATGTCCACAGTCACGTCTTTCACTGTCATTGCTTGGTAGTGGCTTCCAACGGTGGACGTGCCCCTTCCTCTCGATTCCCAAACTGTCCCCGGCCTCAGCTACCAGCTTTTAAACAACAGCTCACAGCGACTGAACCCGAACAGTTCCCTAACTGTAATGGATAACTGGTCTAGTTCATAACAGCTCGGCACGGACCGCGTAGAAAACGTTTCTTCCATTATTGCTGTGTTCTCTCGTTGCCTTGAAAGCATTCCTTTTTGAGGAGCAGTTACTTAGCAATGGTTGTTATATAGTTACTTCTTTCGCTCGTTGCCTAGCAACTGGTCTGTATACCACAATATTAAAGCCGGTGGTATGTACAGTAACCACTGGGCTTCAGAATATTAATGATCAAATAGAAGGGATATGTATGGAAACGGTCTTGGCGCATATCAGGGTACTATCCCTGTATTCGTCTAGTGAGACTGAGGAAATCCACGGAACATGTTATTGCGGGTAATCGGTGTCCCGACCGAGATGGGAACCGGGCGCCTCCAAAATAGGAGTTGGAAGCGTCAGCGCCTAAAGCAAGCAGCTCGGCAACGTTTCATACTGTAAAGTTATTAACTCATCAGTAGTTTACTCTATCTGTTAATTCAGACGCAGTTATGGCCCACAACTGTTTACATTCGAATGCTGCATGGGTAACATCATGAAACGTGGAATTTGTTACCGACGTATGTGATGTTAAATTCATTGTGGCAGCATTGTTCGAAATTTTGCTTCAAAATTGAATTATAAACACTGCATCAGTAACAAATTTCAACACAAACATCTCATAACAATAGCAGGCCCGATTAGCTGCAGGTATGCCAACATAACTATTCATTCGCTTTAATATACCGCTCCTTAGCTCCGAGCCAGCTAGCAACTTCAGAGATAAATTGCGAATTGGTACAGCCTGGGGCGGAATTGGGGAGCCCGGACGGGCAGTGGAACGAAATTTCCACCCACCCACCCACCCCCACCCACAACTCTCAGTACAAGTTTCTGTCGACATTAGTAGACTGTACCTAACTGCATGCAACAGAGTTCATGAGAAGCTGGCTGCCGCTCACCTAGTCAAGGAAATTCCTGCCTCTTCTTTAATCAGAAGGTACACTATTCACAAGACGCCATCCAGAGCCATTAATAGCCCAGGTCTCTCAACTTGTCTCTTCCTGTCGGGTTTTCTGACCAAAGTTTCTGTGTATTTAATTTGTATAATTCTATAAGTTAGGGAAACTTACAAATAAATGCTTTTGAAATGTCACGTGACGTATGCGAGGTGGTGTAACGTTCAGTAGCCCACAATTCTGTGTGCGCCCCTTGATGATTCAGTCATCAACACCTGTTGGGCTGTGGGCAGTGACATCAAGCAATCTGTGAACGTACTGCATCCATCTTCAGGAGCAACGAGTAAGCTTGACAAGCAAGTAACATTGCAGACTCCGCGTTATGCGGAACATATAGCGAATATTGTTCTTCAGTTGCATGAGAAAACTCTTGCAAGCATCCAGTATAAGATCATACTGCACGTATTCCCTTTAGCCCTTACGTGTGTCTTCCTAGGCGACGTGGCAGATCCATGAATGAAATATAAACTGCAACGCGATTACAAATCCAACTGTACGCCACTGTGATGGAGAACAGCGATCAGCGCTCCTAGTGTCGGCTGGGAAGACTAACGCGGGACTGAATAACATAAGCGCATTGCAGATTTCTTTTTTTTTGGCAAATTGTCTCTGAAATGTGTTTCCGTTTGGGTGAAAATTACGGATATTTGGATACAGAACAACTTGTAGTTTACTGTAAACGTTATGTCAATGTTAAAATATGTACAGTGTTATTTAAATTGTTGTACGAGTCTTTTCCTTAACTCAGACGTCACGTGGTTCGAGCGCGTCAGCATGTTGGTGATCCTTCTGAACTGCGTCACTCTGGGCATGTACCGGCCGTGTCTGGACGACAATGGCTGTGACTCCAACAGATGCAAGATATTACAGGTCAGTCTGCATTGCATTACGCTGTGTTATAAAGAAGCTTTCACAATTAACCCCTTCTGGTATCTGAAACCGTGAACATGAAACCATATAAAGCCAGACTTTGCCTGCTGTTTGCTATGAATCTGGTACTTGGTCTGTCACACCAAGGGCACAACATAGACTAAAAGTGTCTGAGAGAAGGGAGTTGAGGAGAACATTTTTGGCCTAACAGAAATAACAGGAAAATGTTGAAAATTACATGATAAAGAGTTTCATAATCTGTACTTCCAGCCATATAGTACATATTACTGTGACCAAATCGAACAGGATTTGGTAGATGGAACCAGAAATACACGTATGTATGGGAGATAATAGAAATGGGTAAAAAGATTTGGTAGGAAAACATGATGTGACCACTTGAAAGATACAGGGTTATATGGGATGATAGCATAAAAATATATATTTATATACTGGGATAGAAGGATAGGAGTTCGATAGATACCAGTGAAGGGCTCCTCTCAACACGGTAATGATCATACGGATTCGGACCGGAATTAATTGACCAGTTGAACAACGATTAGCTTCTCAACCAAGAACCTGTTCCTTGAAATTAGTTATTAGAATGTTTGGTTGGAATATTAATAGAGCATTAAACAACCCTTTCCTTTCTATGTAAGGGCGCTGTTAGTATCGAGACTGTAGCATCCGTAATATGGTGATTAATGAATATAGAGCAGTTGTTTGGGTAAGAAGTGGCACGGGAAACCGAAGTACTCGGAGGAAACCTACCCCCAGTGTCATTTGTTCACCATAAATCCCGTATGACCTGAACTAGGATCGAACCCGGAACACGATAATTCTTTTTAAATCGGATTAGAATAAATGTCATTACTGTTAGGAAATTGTCTGCTTTGCAAAATAATTCGAATTAAGATGTGTAAAACGTCAGTAATTTGTGTACGGGTACTAAACATAGAGCCGGTCACAGCAGCGTGAACTGTCTTCGCCCCCTCGAATGCTGGAACCGTGGTTTCGAATCAAGCTCGAGGCATGGATGTCTGTGTTTGTTGTCCTGTGCAGGCAGTGGCCTTGCGACAGGCTGATCCCCCGTCCAGAAGGTCCTATGATTAAGAAACTGAAACAGGCCAAGATTCATCGTGGACTGAAGCGCCCACACAGCCTGCTCAGTGGCGGAACATACTAAAGTAAAATCACTTAACTTCAGTTTGTGAGAACGACAGACGGGTTGGGCTGGACTAAGGCCACATCAAGTGCAGGCTGTGTATGATACCATCACTGTCCAAGTGTTTACTTGTATTACAGATCATAGCACTTAATTTTGCTTTTGCCCCTAATATCATATTCCAGCACACATTTTAATTGACGTAATTCCCTACATCACGGGTAAAACAGCCATTTTTGAGCCACAGCCGCCCTCAGAAGATTCTTCCAGACTGCATTCGATTTTCACTTCTTTGGATTTCGCATCGGAAATGTTTACAGAGCAAGGTCATCAGCCTTGCGTCCAACCCCCCAACCTGGAGGACCAGGTCCCTGTATTTATGTTATCCCAGTGATAGGGTGGCCAGCTATACCCCCAGGCACCTTACACACACACACTTCCGTTTGTGTCCATCACACAGCGCGTCTCCCAAACAGCGCTTCGTTAAAAAAGAAAATGTACACACAAGGAGTTCCTGATGAGAGAACCACAAAGGGAAATTGGTCATTTTTCTGTCATATACATGAGTAAGGTACACTTGTCCGTGGCCGGTCACGGTAGCCGAGCGGTTTAAGGCATGTACTGTCTTCGGTCGCTTGGAAACCGGGATCGTGGGTTCGAATCCCACTCAGGGCATGGATGTTTAGTTTGTGTGTGTGCGTCTTTCTGTCTTTGTGTACAGGTAGAGGCCTTGCGACGAGCTGATCACCCGCCCAAGGAGTCCTACCGAATGTGTAAGATCTAGAAAAACCGAAGTGAACGGAGAAGTTCATGGAGGTAGGCCTAGGCCCACTGGGGCTGTAGTGCCAAGGGGGAAAAAAAAGTTGTCCCTGAACTTAATTACTTAAGCACCACGCCATAAAGACGTATGGGGGAGTAGATATATAGATTCACGTTTTCTTGACATGAGTTCGAGTGAAAATTAGTTTATTTCTCCATTTTTTCCTCCATAAGAGAAGTAATGGAACCGCTGACATCCGTGTGCACGTAAACTCCGTGTGTTTTGCAGCACGCGCGGTAACGAACCGTGTTTGCTGCATGCAGCTCCACGTCCATTTGCTTTGGCATAGCTTGGCTGTGTATCTCAGCTGGTATAAATAGTCTTAAATTCTTAATATAAATTTATGCATGGGGAAATTTCAAAGAGAGTTTGGCCGTTTTATTACAGGAATGAGATTTGCTTTTTATGGCCTGCCCGTCGCGCATGCGCTCTGTTCTGAAGGTCACAGTAATGACGCGTCAGTCATAGAACCTCAAGATGTTAGAACTTCAGCAACCATCATGAAATATGAAAATAATTTCTGGAATTGCAATGCAGAGCTGTCGGAGCGGACAGGATAGTTATATCTTCTTCTTCTTCTTCTTCTTCTTCTTCTTCTTCTTCTTCTTCTTCTATGGCGCAACAGCCAGATGTCGGGCCTTGGCCGCCCTTATCAAGCCCCTCCATTCCTCTCTATCCTGCGCTGCTCTCTTCCAGTTCCTTACGCCCATTAACTTCTTTGCATCTTCTTCCACCGCATCAGCCCATCTAGTTCTTGGTTTCCCCGCACGTCTCCTACCACCTATTGTACTGTATAATAGTTTGGCAGCACTATTTAATTTGGTATTGGAATATATAGTGAGGAAATGTAATGTGGACGCAAGGATGGTTATATAGCACTTTTCTTTCTACAGTACTTCTGCGCCTACTGAATCGTCCCGAAAATAAGGTGATTTTGTCTTCACATACAGGCTGTTAAAAAAGAGAAGTCGCCATATATTTGAGTCATTAAGAATAAATATTGCACGTATAGGGAGTTACGCGTGACGAAAATAACGGGTTCTAGTTCGGATGATTAGATTTATTGGCATTTCAATTACAATTTGTCCTAATTAGAATCAATACAGCGCTATCGCTAATTTACAGTCCACCGTTAACACACGCACTAGGATTCCTAGTCATCACTATTTGTCTCCTGGCAACAGATTACAACACAGAAACTAGCACTTCAAATCACTACGAAAACGTCTTGCCATTTCTTGTTCAATCACATTGAAACCTCGGAACTCAACTAAAAACTCTTCTGAACTCTTTTAACTACACTGAACTGCACTGCACTAAGCACTAATCTAGGCTACAACAGGTCTTCGTTATATAGGCTCCGCACGGACAACACAGAAAATAAGTCACGTGATTCCTAGCCAGTGAGTTCATTGGCGTGCTGATTGTTGCCTAACAATGAGTTATAACATTCGCTCACTGAGACACATCTTCCATTGTTGCACGTTGGAACGTTTTTACCGAGTTGTTGCCTAGAAACGCTTTGACCAAATAATTACGATAATTATGAGGAGTTCTGATTGTTGATTATAAATATATATTTGTGAAAATACTAAGAATTATATTTAATGTATTAAATTTTGAATTTGTTATTCCTTAATAGTATAATTTTTACTTGTTTTTATTACAATCCTCAGGACTAAATAATATACTAGTTCTGCACACAAAGAAATAATTTTTTCTTATTTTTTCGTCGAAGAAAAAGGGACCGCCTTATATGAAATTAGAATTCCAAAATCCAGATCACAGTCGTAATATCGCGTTCTACAAGTAGAAGACAGACGAATTCCAAAGACAGCTTCGAAAAAAAAAGGTTGTCTGTTTTCTTACTGAAAACAAGGAGTTCTGGGAAGAACTAAGAGCCCACGTTCCTTTCGCTGTAATACGAGTATCTGATAGAAGTAGGATGAAAATTTTAGTATGTGTGCATAATGAAGTCAGTAAAACAAAACAATTTGGGAGGCTGCAATGTTGGTATTACTGATGTAAGGGATTTATGTTATAGGCCGTTGAGATGGCTCATGTTTCATAAAGCTTAGTTGAGGTATTCAAAATTTGATAGGGGAGGTTTCATAGACACACAGACAGCATGGTTATCTGTTGAGCCTACGTTCATTTTTTTTTCAAAATAAGGAAAGTAGGCTAATTATGCGGTTGTTTATATTGGGGCTCAGAGAGTAGCTTAACATTGTTGTCCATTATGTAACAATGGCACAGAGTTCTTCCCAGCTTGCTTCTGATCAGCTGGAAGTATCCACAGGAAGTTTAAAAATTGTGTGGGAAGTTTGAAAGAATTTTAAATTCGTACAAACTGGTTGAATCCAGTTCAGGAGGTCAGTCTATTTCAGGCTCCAGGCACAGTGAGATAACGCCTCGACTTACCCGCGGAATGTGCAGGCCAATGCAGAACACTTCGCGCATAACCGAGACAAAGATTTACGACGGGGCATTTAGGGCTACTTGAAGCTTATGCAGTGATGCAATAAACAGAGCGTATCCATGGCAACCCACACACACACACCGCGGCCAGCATGCTCAATCAAGCACTCGAGGAAGAATTTATGTGTGAGGTAGGCGCGTCATTGATGAAGAGAAAAGCATGTAGTTATTCACTTGGCCGCGCCATAGCACAAGCTTCCCACCGCGGCAGCCAGGGTGCGATGCCGGGTCTGGTCAAGTGGGATTTGTGGTGGACAAAGTGGCGCTAGGGCAGGTTTCCTCCGAGTACTTCGGTTTCCCCTGCCTATCTTCATTCCACCAATTGTTCCGCAATCACCCTCACCTATCATCTGGGGCTGGTACAATAGGCCAGAAGTGGCCGCAGTACAAGGGACTTAGTCCCACCCCACTAGCAATAAAAAAATATTTATTTATAAAGACTGCGATCTCCCGCCGTGCAGAAAACGGAGTAGCAGAGAAATGGGGGTTCGAAACCCGGCAAAGGCAAGAGATTTTCTATTTTCTTCAGTTCCCTACCGGACCTGGAGCCCACCCAGCCTCCTATACAACGGGTACCGGGGGTAAAGTGGCCGGGGAGTGAAGCTGACCACTTACCACCTTCTATCTATAGCTCTACAGCCATTTGTTGGGCCTTGACCGCTTCTCAGTTTCTTCTTATCTTACGCAGTCGGTAGGACTCCTTAGACGGGGGATCAGACCTTCGCAAGGCCGCTACCTGCACACAGGACAGCACAAACACAGACATTCAAGCCTCAAGTGGGATCTGAAACCACGATCCCAGTGTTCGAGCGGGCGAAGACAGTTCAGCACTTAGACAGCGCGGCCTCACCGCCCTCTAATGCCAAGTTAATAATGCGTGGAGTTATACCTCCGCTCCCCCATATGTTTTCACGACGTGGTAATTGAGTACAGGGACTGTACCTTCTTGTCGTTGGGATGTGAGTCCGTATTGTTTGGTAGACAAGTATCAACGGCATGGCGCAACATACATTTTGCAGTGAAGAGCGAAACCACAGGTTCCGCCGAAACGTTTATATCTGCATACAAAACTATACGGCGTAATATTCCAGAAAAATGTAACCCTGAAGGTCACCAGAGGTTTATTGAAATAAGCATACCGCAAGGTAGCTCTGGCTGCATAGTGCCAAAGGAAAGTGACTTATGTGGCTTGGTTTCTAGGCATAGGCCGAGGAGAGTCACAGAAACTTCTGAAGTATATGCCTTCGGGCCGAGAACTGAACTCGGGATCACCTGAATACCAACTGACGATCGGTGAACCACACATAGCTATGTAAAATTTGAGATTTTCACGGCGGTGACTATGAAGAATTCCATCTTGTGGGATGTGGCGCCGTGTAGAGCTTGTGTGAACCGACGTTTCGGAGGAACGTATTGCCTCCATCTTCAGGGTAGAAAAATTCGCGAACGAAGAACCAGTGTGAGCAGGAGGCTGCACGATATATGTTAGTGTCATGAAATAACATTAAATAATCCTTCGAAGCCTAAGTTTATCTAAATAATATTCCGATATTTAGTTCGTACCTCACAGGAAACATTACGTTTCCGCTACAAAGCCCAACCGGTTAATGCTGTTTAGGGAAACAGTCGCTGTTTACTGTGAGAACCATACGGAACACACAGATACACTCTGTGGGCAGAATGCAGAGTTTTAGTATGTTCAGTCCGTACCTCACAGGAAACATTACGTCTCCGCTACAAAGCCCAACCGGTTAATGCTGTTTAGGGAAACAGTCGCTGTTTACTGTGAGAACCATACGGAACACACAGATACACTCTGTGGGCAGAATGCAGAGTTTTAGTATGTTCAGTCCGTACCTAACAAGAAACATTACGTCTCCGCTACAAAGCCCAACCGGTTAATGCTGTTTAGGGAAACAGTCGCTGTTTATTGTGAGAACCATACGGAACACACAGGCACACTCTGTGGGCAGAATGCAGAGTTTTGGCATGTTAAGTGGTACATATAGTAACCACTGGGATCCAAAGGCTTAAGATCCATTTCAGTATTGTTTTCCCATCTACAACCAAATCTCACAAATGGCGTCTATCACTTTCATTTTTCAATTACAACTGTATATGTATTTCCCACCCCACCCCCCTCTCATCCTCCTCCACCTGACAACTCTTCACTCAACGAAGTAATTCATAATATATATGTTTTATTTGCAAATAAATTGGGGTAATTCGGACTATCTCGTATCACCACTGTTAATAAAATTATATTGGATACGTGTGCGTGTGTATAATCAATGTGCAATCTGCAAAACGGGTGAACGATAGAACTCCTGTATCCTTATACTTAAGTTAATTTAGGGATTCCATCCAGTTGTGCTGTGGTAATTACAGGGTCGGCATAGCACATTTTTTTTTAATTTAATTAATGTAATGCGTACTGAAAAGCCAACGGGAATTTTGCCAATTCCCATCTCTAACTGCGATTAGCACAATCTTCCCACTGATACACGTGTGGTCGTGCTATAGCTCAGGCGGTTAGTGGCCGGCTTTACAACGCGGTGGTTCTGGTTCGGGCCCAGGTCAGGTCATGTGGGATTTGTGGTGGACGAAGTGTCAATGGAGCAGGGTTTTTTTCCGAATATTTCGGTTTTCCTTGCCAATTCTCATTCCACCGACTGCTCCACGCTCATATATCAACCAGGGCTGGTAAAACAGGTCAAACAGTGGCCCACGTACCAAGTGGACACTCAGTCTCACCCCACCCCAAGAAACTAAAAACCTTCCCTTACGCGTTATAACATTTCACTGCATGTCTGCGCTATGAACTTACAAACTTGTGGAAATATATCTTGATACTGTAAGCATGACAGTAGTCTAGGGGTACTTTTGTTCGCCTGTGGCCCTGCTGATTATTCGTGTCATCGTCCGATTCTCTCGTAACTAACTTCTTCTGGGATGCGATGCCGTGTAGTCCGGTAAAATTTCACCGATATTTCGGAGGAACATATTGCCTCCATCTTCAGGATCTGAAAACAAGCCAAGGAAGCACGACAAAACAGAACTCTTCCTACTGTTTATTTCTTACTGGTAGCGTTCTTCGTTGGCTCTTAGATCGTGAAGATGGAGTAAATGTATTTGTCCGAAACGTCAGTGAAGTTGAACCTACACGGCGTCACATATCGGAAGATACTATTCATAATCAGCGCTGTGAGAATATAAGTGACATTAGTCTCAAGTTTAGTTTCCAACGAAAAGGTAGACCGACAAATATTACACCTCCAAGACAGCTGCGGAAGTAGGAGTGTCTGAGAAAGGCACGAGGATTGAAGTCCTACGGAATAAATTGCTTCGAACTGACACGAAATTCTATAAATAAAATATTGGATACTATAGTCAGAATGTCAAGAGTAATTGAGGGTCAGCCCTGTCCGCCACAGTAACAGCTCTTACCGAAAACATCGTCCGTTTTAGTGAAGAGCGTGCGTCATTTGCCTGCTGATGCATTTTGCATTGCAATCGATTCGTTCTGCGAGTTTACTTACTAAAACAGCGAAACACATATGTACGTACGGCTGACGGCCGGAGGCATGTACGGCTTGGTTTCAGCAACAAGTTAAAATTGGAAACCACGATTTTAAAGTTCCTGCGGTCCGTGTTGGTATAATTTCATTTTAATTTAATTAAAATTACAGAATATGTTACCCACACTTATCCCAGAATGGATCTTTATACAGACGGACTTTAAGTTGCTTATTTAACACAGCTGGGATCGAACCCAGGCCGCCGTGGTGGTAATAGGGATATTAATAAACTTTACTGACCTTTACAATTTCCAGCATTTTCCGAAATATTCTCTTTCCTAATGTTATTATTCTCATCATGACATTTTTGCGATATACACGTATGTGAAGAACCTACAGGACGTAAGATTTGAGGCTTTCACGGCGGTGACTATGAAGAAAGCAGTCTTCTGGGATTTGGCACCGTGTATATGTGGTGTTAACCGACGTTTCGGAGGAACGTATCGCCTCCATCTTCAGGGTAGAAGAAAAAATATAAGAAATCTGCAAGCGAAGAGACCGTGAGAACCGGTAAAAGCAGACTGTGTCTGGAATGTCTGATGGGAAGATTGCACTTTGTTGCATATCACACAAAAATACACTTCTGAATTAGAAATCACTTGCATCATTATCACAGTATCATTAGACATGATTGCTAGAATGACATCAATGACAACATGTGTTTCAATATGCACAGCACCTCGCTATAAACACTTATTCTTGGTGTAAGCAAGACACAGAATGTACGTAAGATGGGAAAAGGTTGACTCTGTTGTGGGTGAATGGAAATCTTAGCTGAACCTTCTTCAAAACACTACATCAAACACAACACACATCACTGTATATATTAAAGTCATATTACAGAACTGCCTTCTGAGAGAACTTTCACTTCACTTCA
This sequence comes from Cryptotermes secundus, assembly GCF_002891405.2. Classification (NCBI taxonomy): domain Eukaryota; kingdom Metazoa; phylum Arthropoda; class Insecta; order Blattodea; family Kalotermitidae; genus Cryptotermes; species Cryptotermes secundus. The sequence continues at coordinate 77,675 of NW_019733337.1, forward strand.
CTTCACTTTACAGTCTGCCTCGTTACAAGCACTTCTACTGACGGGAACAGAACACACATGTGATTATATAGGGAACCAAACCATACCTGTAATCTTGAAAGTTTGGGTAAAATAGTACACTCCCTTCTGTATCACACCATAAATGAATTTGCAAAACAAGATTCACCTGCCCTTATTGTACACACTACGACACAGTTTCTACACATCACTGTTCATATCCTTCAGAAGATTATGCAACATCACTGCAAGAATGTTATCACTACACACACCATCTCCTTGATGTAAACAATAAATGTTCATTAGCAGGGGAACTGCCGACTAATTTATGGGGAAAACATTATCACTCGACATTCGTGTACCACAATACACATTATAACCATCACACAGAGCTAAGATATAAATTAAGGAACTAGCACGTCACTTTACACTGTTTCCTTGCAAGTAATTACACTGATGCAAACAAAACACGGATGTCATGGTGTCCACTAACCTACTCACACATGTCATCTTCAGATGTTAGATAGCAAAACTACAACCTGTTGTCTGTCACACCAAACATACACTCGTCTTGAACCCACTACAACACATTCTGTGCATACCAATGTACATATTTCACAAGAAAATATGAAATAATTGTGACCGATTGTCTTCTAGTGTACACGCCACATACCTATATGCACTGACTGTTAGGAACTTCACAAATGGCGTAATGGCGTATTACTCCTTCATGCATACTTCAGTTTCATGGTTCAGAGGGCAAACACTTCGATTTCGTTGTGGAACAGAGGGAACACATGTTCGTAAAATCGTATGCACTCGGCATCAGTGGGTCCAGTATAACACACCTAATAAAACCTACCACTTACACTTTTTACTAAAACCTTAAGATAAACTTGGAATTAGATGATTAATCAGAACTTGTACATATATTTATATACACTCACAACACTTCATGCCAGGAAACAAACGAACCTTCCATTACGTAGGCTTGTTGTTTGACGCCGGAAATTACGGTCACACCGACAGGGCAGCCAACTCCATAAAATGATTGAAACAGAAACATTGGATTAGTAGATCGACTATAGTAAGGTAATTTTCCCCTATTTCAAAATCATTTTTCTATTTATAATATCCCATTTTCTACCCAGGAACTGCAATCTTGGGACACAAATGTCAAGCAGTCGCTCAGTTGGTAGTGTATCCATCCGCGCCAAGGCACGAACTACTTCGCTGATATTCACGATTTTTCGTGGGAACGTCATGCCATTGAAGGGCAGCATAACGCCACAATATGTGATATTCGGTAATCATCTTGGTGTTGAGCCCCATCTGGGGCTCATGACCAGATATTTATTACTGTTTGACAGTTACGGTGTTGTTTTTTGTGGGGCGCCCTTTCTGACGAGAAGATGGGTGTCAATCGTCTCCTACGACTCGCAAGGTCACGGTGTAGATATTCGACCCAGCCTCCACAGACCTTACCCGTGTGGAGGCGGGGTCGAATATCTCCACCGTGACCACAGAAGTCGTAGAAGGTGATGAAAAAAGGAAATCCTAAGTGGCACCTGGTCCTCGTTTTATAGCCTCGGCTCGGACCTCACAGAAAAAACCGCTTCCAACAGCTCTTCTATTGTTGCGTGCGGGTCTGTTGCGGCCATCAGGTGACTGCACTTGAGCCACTGCCTAGGTACGGTCGTGTTTGCAGAGTCGTTTCTTAGCAACGGCTGTCCCTGATGGCTTCACAATTCTAGCTTTTAGCAGACATGTCACAATATACACGAGCTTGCCTTCTCTCAAAAAGGGACACACTAGCATTCTTACTAACTGCATGGAGCAGAATCCTTCTTGAGAAGCTAACAGTCGCTCAACTACTCAAGAAACTATCCGATTTTATATTACCTGAAGTTTTATTGTCGTTTTCACAAAATCTCATCACTGGCCCCTAACGTCAGCCCTCCAATCCTATAACTTTTAAGCACATTTTAATATTATTCTCCCACCTACTCAGGTCTCTTCACTCCAGGTTTATCAGCCTAAGTTATTTACGTATATCTCATCTGTCCCATACATGCTACATGCCCCGTCCATCTTATCCTCCTTTGTTTGATCGCTACAGTAACATCTGGTGATGATTACAAATTATGAAGAAACTATTCATTGTGCAGTTCCTTCTGTTGCCTTGTCACCCTCCCCTCAAAGAGGACCACCTCAGAGAACAACCTTGCAGCAAGATCTCACTTTCCTGTATCTCGTATTTCAGATCTTCGACGACTTCATCTTCACCTTCTTCGCGCTCGAGATGACCGTGAAGATGGTGGCCATGGGCGTCTACGGCAAGGGGACGTACCTTGCGGACTCCTGGAACAGACTCGACTTCTTCATTGTCCTTGCAGGGTAAGCTCCTTGTTACCACGCAACCATCATGACACCAACAGTCGCCGGTACAGACTTACAGTCGTAGATATTTAAAAACAATCAAAATTTAAAATAAATCTTCTGCAGGAGTGCGTAATAAAATGACAACAATGAAAATTGTATTAACACAGAAATGAGTACCGGGAATTTTCCTGGGAGATAAACGGCGGCCGGCGCGTAAGGCTGACGTAACCGCCATCTGTGAGCGGAGCGAATTGTCCAGAAAATGTGGGAGCCTCGACGTCTCACAACCCTATGCGCCTCCACGGCCTGTTAAGGGATAGCTTTGTGTGGTTCTCACAATAACCACAGATTTTTTCTGTAAACAACGTCTTCGTAGCACAGACGTTTCCAAGAGGCGGGAACTAATTTTAAACATAGAAAATAATACTTCACAAGATCAAATGCCGCGGCATATTATGAGTCTAAGCAGTGCATTCGGTGTTTGTCAGTTTCTCCTTAATCCAGTTCTAGAGATAAAATTTGTCTAACTGCGCCTAACTAATTAAGCACTATGGATGTATAGATCCACTTTTTCTTGACCGCGGCACTAGTTGGAGGGTGAGTGGTCAGCTTCACGTCTCAGACGCTTTACCCCCGGCGAAAGAGTCCCAGGCACCCATGGGACAGGAGGTTGGGTGTACCCCATAGCTGGTCAGGGCGACGAGGAGAAAAGAAAATTCTTGCCCCACCGAGACTCGAACTCCAACCTCTCGGTCGTCCAGCCCGTAGCCATTCGCTATACCGACTGAGCTGTCCCGGCTCCTTAATCCATTTCTAATGAAATCAAAAACGCAGTAACTGCAGTTAGTTAAGATAGGACCAGAAGATGGAGCTCAATGAACGGAGATATTTCATTCGGGATTACAGAATTTTGTGTACTGCTTTACGGAGGGCGTTCTCAATTTTGATATCCTCCAGAAATGTTAACGCTGTTTAAAATTATATCGCTGCTCTTGTTTGTTTGTTTCAGTGCCTTGGAGTATTGTTTGAACGTGGAAAATATGAACCTGTCAGCAATAAGAACAATCCGCGTGCTCAGACCCCTGAGAGCAATAAACCGGATACCGAGTAAGTTTCCTCATTTCCGCTAATTTAAAGCGCTGTGCGGCTGGTGATTTTCAGAAAAAGGTAAACAATTTGTGAAGTTTCTTATCTAGCCGGACTGACGTGTTAAGCCAAGAGTTATATCTGTTTTTTTCCTTGTCACTACAGCCCCAGTGGGCCCTTGCCTACCTCCATGAACTTCTCCATTCACTTCGGTTTTTCTAGATCTTACACATTCGGTAGGACTCCTTGGGCGGGTGATCAGCTCGTCGCAAGGCCTCTACCAGTATACAAACACAGAAAAACGCACACACACAAACTAAACATCCATACCCTGAGTGGGATTCGAACCCACGATCCCGGTTTCCAAGCGAGCGAAGACAGTAAGAGTTGCATCTACCCGGATATAATTCCGCACAGTTCGTTGAAAGCGTGGCGCCTCCATCTTCAGGGTCGAAGACTAAGATAAGCAAGAAACAAACGTGGAAGCAGGTGTCAAAAGGAGCCTTAAATTTTCACCGTACTACGCGATGTTGTATCCGAGGAGACTGAAATCTGTACATAACCGCGGGTGTGGAAACCTCAAATCTACAAGTCAACCCAAACTGTCGAATGAAATTTTCTTAACCAAGTAGACCGGACAGGTTCACGCAGCGGCAGCGGCAGCTTCTGTGACTCCTATCAGAGAGATTTATGAAGGGGCACCGATGGTCTTCACTGAGATATTTCGTGGTTTCACTCAGTCCGTACAGGCAGCTACAGGGATTGCACCTGACTCAGGCAAGTGTCACAGAGAGAGCCGTTAAACATTCGGCTCATTGGGTGGCCAGAGTTTAGGGGGGGACATTATGCTACAAGGTTGCGGGTTCGATTCTTGACGAGGTCATTGGATTTTTCAGTTGACCTAATCCTTCCAGGCGACCTGTGGCCCTGGGGTCGACTCAGCTTCTAATAGAAATGAGTACCAGGAATCTTCCTGGGGGTAAAGGGCGACCGGCGCGTAAGGCTGACCTCACAGCCATCTGTGAGCCGACTGTCTAGAAAATGTGGGATACCTTTACCTTCTTTACATGAGGTAAAATTACACAATTCGAGACGAAGTTAATGGGGTGTGTAGAGTAAAAAGTAAAGCAAAGCTATCCCTGTAACAGGCCGTGGAGGCCCATAGGGTTGTGAGACGTCGAGGCTCCCACATTTTCTAGACAATCGGCTTATATATGGCGATGAGGTTATCAGCCTTACGCGCCGGCCGCCCTTTAACCCCAAGAAGATTCCTGGTACTCATTTCTGTTAGAGGCTGAGTCGACCCCAGGGTCATAGTGCGGCTGGGAAGATTAGGTAAATTGAAAAAATCCAATGAACTCATCGGGGCTTGAGCCCGCGACCTTCCAGCTTGTAGCATAGTGCCTCAAATGGGGTGTGTTTCACAGGTAATTTGAATAGTTCTCCATTGAGGGCTTCGCCTCTACACAAACATTTGGAAACAGGTGTACTCAGTGGTCTTCCGGTCTCTTCCGAAGACTGCCGAAATCTCGCATGTACGTGTATATGCATGTGCTAGGAGTGAAAAGTTGCCCCGACGTATGTATGTCCCGTCTGTGCAGTATGAACCTCGGGAACTGTCATAACATTTCTCATTCGAGTGTTTCACTTCAATTTGTCAATGCATTCTGATTTGCGTTCAAATCGACACTTTATATGAGGACTCGTCCTTGTACGCATCTCGGCTCTTAACTCGTTAAGTATTTATCGTAAGGTAAAGTTGTCCCTTTACTTAACCAATTAAACACTACGCCATGAATGCGAATGGGGGAGTGGATGTACAAACTCACCTTTTCTTGACCTCGGCACTAGTTGGAGGTAAGTGGTCAGCTTCACGCCCAGGCCGCTTTTCCCCAGGGGAAAGATCCCCCAGTTCCCATTGGATAGGAGGTTAGGTGGACCCCAGAGCCGGTCTGGACGACATGGAGAAGTGAGAAATCTTGACCCCACCGGGATTCTATCTCCGACCCCTCAGTCGTGCAGCCCGGAGTCAGTCGCAATACCGACTCCTAAATATTTATCGTAGCGAAAATAATTTGGATAAAACTTATAGGAAGTGCAAAACATGTCTTCGTGTTGAAGGTTTTCGAAATAATTAAATAAACGTAAGTGAAAAGTCAGAACTATTACATTACACAGTATACATCTGGTCACTTGTTATCACTAATCAGCAAAGTTCTTATGTAGTCTAGACCTCGCGTAATGCCTTTGCACAGCGCGCGCCGTGTAATCTCCGATACACATGACCATGACACAAGGTCAGGCCACACCCAGCGCGGAACGCAGTTCCACTTAAAATGATCATTGTGCTCAGTAGTGGAAATAGAGAAGAATGAAAAAATAAAGAAAGGAGATAGGTTGCAGGAGGAGGGTAAAGTCGAGAGACGACAAAAACACATCAGAAAGCCTTTATGGGGACTTGATCTCGGTAAACAATCTATTTTGTTCGCTGGGGTGGGGGAAGCCGTCGTCTGAGGACGTATAACGCTGAGACGCTGAGGATCATCTCATGTGAAATGAATTTTACATGCGACTCTTTCCCCTCCCCAAGAGCTTCGCCGGTGTTTCATTTGGCGAAGCTAGACTGTTGCTGCGAATGTTTGGATGATACATGAATCATTAATGGGAAAGAATTTGGCAGGAAGAAGTCTTAGCCCAGTTGAGGCAACATCGTGAAGTTGACCTGGAGGGACTGAGGAAAATAAGGATAGCCGGTATCCCGAACGAGATGTGAACCGAGAATCTCCCGAATATAATAAGTCTAAGACTTTGCCGCCCTGTTTCACTGCTGCTTGTGGAGAGCATTCCTTCCTGTTGGGGAGACACCCCTCTCGTACCTCAACCAAGATGGGGCTGCCACACTCGCATTTGAGGGGGACCCTGTTCCAGCTCTCGACCGATACATCGGCTGTACTCGCCAAACATTACCTGATTTTCCCCAGTACCTCAAAAACAATTCCGGGACAGTAATACGACTGCCTCCTCTCTATATTATTCCTGCACACTTTGTACGGCCACGCAATATCTAGTAAAAAATTAACAAATTACAGCCAAGCTTTGCACGTTCTTTAACATACTAAGGCTGGGGCCACACGAGCGCACAAAATACGTCCGTTGTAAAAAATAAACAAGAGAGGCGAATGCTACGCTTTCTTCTGGCTCTATTGCAGACAGAAAACTACGCACCGCATTCTGAAACTGCGTGGTGTCCTTAGCAACGTCCGTCATAAAGTACGTTCGTTGCAACGGACGTACTTCGTGCGCTCGTGTGGCCCCAGCCTAAAACTCTGCATTCTGCCCACAGAGTGTATCTGTGTATTCCGTATGGTTCTCACAGTAAACAGCGGCTGTTTCGCTAAACAGCATTAACCGGTTGGGCTTTGTAGCGGAGACGTAGTGTTTCCTGTGAGGTACGGACTGAACATACCAAAACTCTGCATTCTGCCCACAGAGTGTATCTGTGTATTCCATATGGTTCTCACAGTAAACAGCGACTGTTTCCCTAAACAGCATTAACCGTTTGGGCTCTGTAGCGGAGACGTAATGTTTCCTATGAGGTACGAACTTAATTTTTATGTGCCATTTGAAAGAACTTCAGCATAAATTTAAACTTCGCGGCTGTCAAGCTTAGGACCGTTCAAGTGACTAAGCTGCCGTTGTAGCATATGATACGTAAGATAGACATAATCTGCTTTGCAAAGCCTGTACTGACAGAGGACTTTTATATAGTGCAAATGGAAGAATTTTCAGTAAAATGTTCTATGTACGATAAGTACACTTGGCGAAAGACGAGGCGTACTCATGCGAGACAACCCCATCCTCTCGTCAGAGTGGATGTTACATAAGGATTATGACCGTAAAGGTTGAGTCGAAAAATGTCTCTGGTCGTGAACCTCAAGGGGCTTGGCACCAAGACGAACGAAATCGCTAGTCGTAAAGTAACTCAAACTGTGACTCGGTCTTTAAAGGGTTAATGTTTGCTGCGCTCTGGTTAAGTTCTCTCGCCGTGAGATAACAAGGTTCTGAGAGGATTGTTTGGAGCCAAGGGGAAAGAAGTGATGGGTGGATGGAGAAAATTACATAATGCGGAACTTCACAATCTGTGCCCTTCGCGAGATGTAATTACGGCGGGTAACTGAAGAAGAATGAGATTGGTGGCACGCGAGAAATGAGAAAAGCGTACAAAATTTTGATGGGATAACCTGAAAAGAGGAGGCTGCTTTAGAGGCACAGCCATAGATGGGAAGATAATATTGTCGTTTCCAAACTCTCCATCACAAGCAAATCGAGGCAGCGTAATTGGGTTATTAGGACAGCGCAAACGCGAGATTTCTGTTTAACGTTATGAGGATTTACGTTGTGATTTCAAGAAACTATAGGAAGGAAGTTAAGGATGAAAGCGATCGATAGTAAACTGATGTCCGCCCTGGGTGGACAGAAACCTTTGAACCGATAACACAGTTTGACATCTGCCTCAATTGACCTCGATATATCAGAACCACTTGACACAAACTGTTCCCTAAGAAAATGGATGACCGTGTCTCTCTTACCGTCGACAAGGCCTTGAACTGCCGGACACTCGTTTCCCGTCGGCAGAACCGGCTTCAATTTCTCTTCCGTCGCTTTTTGTCAGCATAGTCACGTGATATCAGCGTCATGTACTCTAACTTGGCCTCCCTTACGGAATTTTCTTTTGTTGATTTTGTAGTTTAGTTAAAAAAACTTCGCCTGTACAGCGTCGGACGTTATACAATGCCTAGTCAGTGATAAACTGGAAAGACTTTTAAAGGAAGTGGTCATGGCCTATTTGAGACTAGTCTGCGTGGACATGTTCAGAGAAGGAAAGAAACCTTCCAGATTTTCACAAAGTGAGCCATATTCCGTGATAAATACTAAATACACTTCATACACCCACACCAAAATATCACCACTGCTCATAAAAGAGGCATGACGTAACAGAACATTTGATCACTATTTCATGACCTTCTGTATAACCTATGTCCACGCGACGTGTTCGGCGGTTCGTTGCTATGGTAACCATATACCGCGTAATTCCAGAGCGTTCACTGACCATTACGAATCTTGCTCATATAGAAGAGGCATTTATATCTATATATTCAGGTGGAAACAGGCTTCATTTAATTGTTACGGAGAAGGAGGAACTTCGGCAATCTTCGCATGTGTTCGGAAAAACACGGTTGGCCGTTCATTTTAAAAGTTAGGAAACGTGCACAGAGCAACAGACTTGTTTAATTGCGCCCAAAATCGCGATATTTGCAGAAACAGTGCATGGGGCATATGCTGTAATTCACTTCCCTTCATGATGTCTTTTCCTCGAACAATCTGTATTATGCGACTTGCCCTCCGCACGCGCACAGAAGCGCGAGTTAAACTGGCTGTACTTTGCGTCCAGTTTCAACTCAAATTGTCATTAAAACTTGCCAGTATCAAATTCTACAAAGAAATTAATTCAGAGGTTCGCATGTTCCTTGCAGGCAAACAGACGAACAGACATGGCGACGGCAATAGAAGCAGTATTGCGACGTTTCGAAAATAACACGCCAAAAAAATTATTCGTCCTCGATCTATGACAAAATGATAAGAAGTGGAAAGAAGAGCCTTCACAGATGTGTTCAAAGTTGAAATATTTCTGAACGACAGTAACAAATCGGGTTTATATCCAAACCTTTATTCTCCTTGAGCCCCGCAACGAGAGCACAATTCACTGATATGCAAAACGGCCTGACAAAGAGTTTGCGCAGCTGTGAACAGAAAGAGATGTGCAGAACAAGCCTGAATAGTTTTAAGCCCTTCCCTATCCATCACACCACCTTCATACGCTGCCGTTATTGTAGCATAAAAATGAAAAGACTTTCTTTTCTATGTAAATACAGGCTCTGTTTTCGTCGCGAGTTGCGTAAACTTGCTGAGTTGCTCAGAGCACAAGTGGAATAACGTCGGCCCAATAAATCCGCACTTCAAACCCCAGAAACACAAATGATCTCTCATCACAAGGGAGGAAATGGAATAGAACGGGTTGGAGTTGAGGTTCTCACGCCAGTTAATACGAAATGTACTGCCTCGTATAAACTGGCAAAAGCTGACCGACGTTTCGGAGAAATGTACTGCCTTCATATTTACTGTCGAAGCATATCTCTTCCTACATGCCGGTTCCATGCATGTCTTACTCTTAGACACTGCATTCCTCCGAAACGTCGACAAACGTCTACCAGAATACAGATGTAACATCCTTGTATACAAGACAGGTGTTTGGGAGTAGGGTGTTGAAAATATTTGGACCCAAGAAGAATGGAGTTAACTGCGTGATGAGGAGCTTAACTAATCGTACTCTTCGGCAAATAAAATTAGAATGACCAAAGGGGATGAAATGGGAACGGAATGTAGCACGCATTGGAGAGGAGAAGAATAATACATATAGGATTTTGCTGGGGAAACCAGAAGGAAAGAGACCAATAGGAAGACATAGACGTAGATATGGTGACATTGTGATGGGTCTTAGAGAAATGGGATGGGATTCATCTGGCTCTGGATAAATACCATTGGCGGGCTATTGTGAACACGGTAATGACCTCCGGGTTCCTTCAAATATTTGGAAAGTCTTGAGGAGATGGACAACTGGCGGCTTCTCAAGGACTCGACCCTGTGAAGTTATTGTATCCTGTGGCGTGTCATGGCAATAAGGCAGAACCGCGTAGAAATGTTACGCCCAAAGCGTGAGATATTTTTGGCTGCTCGTTCACTGAAACCCGTGGAATGCCATAGCCAGGACTCGAAGCAGTAAACTTTGCCTCACTGCATATAATTTATTGCACGCAACACAGCGCCTCCATCTGCGAGCAGCAATAGCAGAGCCGTGTGCCCCTGCATAACGGGGAATTAAGCATGTACAAAGCTCTGAATTGTTCCGTTTCAACTGCTCCCTCATGGTCACCCTGTCATGCATTAAAATTCCCACAATGCACTTTAATGTGAGCTGTAAACTCTTCCCGTATTCGTTGCTTTAATATCTTCCAGAGAATTTAATTCGAGAGCAGTGTTCTACGCCCTCTGGTTTTAGCCTTCTCAATTCGTATACATAATACGTTAAATATCTACCTCTGACCTTATAGAAAACACGCTGCTTCTCCATTACAAAGACCCATCTATTCACGAATGCATATAACTGGCGTTCATCTGAGAAACACAGGAAGCCCACAAATGCATGGCCTGCAAAATGTGGAGTGCTTCATATAACAGCCACAGAACCTGCGCACAGCATAACAATGCGGGTCTCTGGGTCCGCGTCTGCGCTCAACTAATTAAGCAGGGCCGGGATAGCGCAGTCGGTATAGAGACTGGTTACGGGTTGGACGACAGAGGGCTCGGAGTTCAAGTCCCGGTGGGGGCAAGAATTTTCATTTCTCCATGTCGTCCAGACCGGTTTTAGGGCCCACCCAGCCTCCTCTCCAAAGGGTATCGGGGGCTCTTTCCACGGGTGTAAAGCGGCCGGGGCGTGAAACTGGCCACTCACCTCCAACTAATCCCGAGGTCAAGAAAACGTTGGTCTATACATCCACTCCCCCATACGCCTTCATGGCGCACTGCTTAATTAATTTAGCACAGAGAGAACTTGACGATGATAGAAGAACGATGAAGTAGTAAGGACTTGGAAGGAAGTGTTGGTGGCATGATCGAGGTACTATCGCAGCATCTATCTGAAATGACTGAGGAAAGGCAAGTAAAACCTCTTCAAGTTTAGCCAGTGTCCCCGCCGAGGCTTGAACCGGGCACCTCCCGGCACCTACGTCAACCTGCTCGGTAGCACAGTTTAGTGAAGGACGTCTTGCCATAAGAATGACCATTGCTTGGGGTGCAGTAAATATTTTACCTGCTATATTTGGAGTAACTGTTCTCTGTATTTTTGTTTCTTAGCAATAATAAATAAAGCAAACTTATCCCAGTACTTAATTAAGCACCGCGCCATGAAGAAGTATGTGGGAGGGGAGGTATATCTCCATGCATTCATGACTCGACATTAGATGTGAGTCGTCGGCTTCACATTCCGGCCTTTTACTTACTCATGGAACTGAGCCCTTCTGGAGGAGCCGCCAATTCTGCAGCTATTCAAGAATTTCCCAGCATTTTATGGAACCCGAAAGTTCATTACCGTGTTCACAAGAGCCCTCCACTGGTCCTTATTCTGACCCAGATCAATTCAGTTCATACCACCCCATCGTATCTCTCTGAGATCCATTTTAATATTGTCCACCCACCTACGCCTTGGTCTTCCCAGTGGTCTCTTTCCTTCTAGCTTTCCCACCAATATCCTATATGCATTACTCTTCTCCCCCATTCGTACTACATGCCCTGCCCACCTAATCCTCCTTGACTTGTCCGATGCTTCAAGATGTCTGATTTCAATTTCCTGACTCACACGCGCCAGCCCCTAGCGCCCCAATATATCTGAGGTCGGTTGGGACCCACATACGGTCTAGGCGCTGTGGGACAAAAAGAAATTCTTTGCCTGCCGAGAATCGAACTCTGATCTCTCGGTCGTCCAGGGTGTAAATCTTGAAATGCATGTTTCATATGTTTTCTCCTATGATCCTGTCTTCAATTCCCGGGAACACTGATTAGCTCCACATTGTGTCTTACTCTGTAAGACCTGTAATGGCTGATTCATGGATTGGAAAAGAAGCGCGACACTTTTAAAACCGCTAATTATTACATTTAAGGCTACAAGGCAAAGCTGTCCCTGTACTTAACTAATTAAGCACTACGCCATGAAGGCGTATCTAGAAATGTATGTATAGACCCAGGTTTTCTTGACCTCGGCACTAATTGGAGGTGCGTGGTCAGCTTCATGCCCAGGCCGCTTTTCCCCCGGTACCCAATGGATAGGACCCAGAGCCGGTCTGGACGACATGGAGAAGTGAAAATTCTTGACACTACCGGGACTGGAACTCCAGCTCCTCAGTCGTCCAGCCAGCAACCAGTAGCTACACCGACTGAGTGATCCCGGCTCCTTATTTAAGGCTGTTCCCTCGGGAATAATCTGTTTATATTTATCAAAATTCATTGAACGTTATGCAAGTATCCTTGTGGGGGGAAGTGGTAAATTTCGGGGGGGGTTAGGCTCTTGCCTCTATAATGCACTGCGGTTAGTTCATGTAACCCACACCGGTCGCAGCACCACCCCAAACAATTCCCTGGAAGGAAACCTCTGACAAGATAATCGATATCTCGATCGAGATCCGAGACTGTCGCCCCCGGAACACGAAGTAGAAGCGTTACCCACTGAGCCACTCGCTCGGTGATGATATTGTCGAAACGTCGATCTGACAACTATCTCCATTGTGTGCGGAGGTTAAGAACGTCTGGAATTTTGTCGCTGACTCCCCGGATTGTGTGAGTCTTCGCACTGTTTAAGTGCTAGAGTTAAATTTGGAAGAGAACTTCAGTCAAACGGACAGCTGTTCACTTCTCCGATAGCTCCTTCAAAAGCTTTTATAAACCCACCCCGACGCCTCACTCATGACCTACATACAAAGTGCTTTCAGACAAGAGCGATATATAGGAGCCCGCTCGACTCGGCTGATCAGAGGGTAGGTTCGTAGTGGGGCGATTTCTTGGGCGTTCGTGGTGGAAGAAACAACATTAGGAATTCTTCTCTTCTCTCCTGGTAATCAACATTGAACCAATCTTCCACATATTACCGCCAGTCATGTTCGAGATAATCCTGACAGGCAGCACATTAACACGTGTTCGGTGTTTAGGCTACGGGCTTTTCTCTCTAACCCGGCACTTGGCTTGTCAGTTTCTGGTATAATTCGAACGCAAATCCCCAAACTACAATACATTAACTTCTGAAATGTATTGTCCGCGCTTTGCTCTGTGTAACAATGGGACCAGTAACTCAGACTGTACATAGCGTCTCATCATAAGATGATTGCCAAGTGATGGATTGGAAAAGATTTGGAAGTTGTTGTGGACTAATCGAAATTCTATCCCAGCGTTTGCGCGGAGGGAGTGAGTAAAACCACGAAAACTTTTAGTCGGGATATGCGGGGTCCGGAGGCCTACCGCTGCAGCCATACCACGATCAAGCAGCACAGTATCACAACCTCAGTCTTAAATTGAGGCCTTCATCTCCCGTCTGGTGTCTAACTGGTCACAAACTCAGGACGTTTAAGTTCCTGTACCAACTTTGATTCTAATGCTACGTGCTCTTTGTACCACGCGCACGCACACCGAGGGGAGACTGTCTCTCAGACAGCCACAAGAAAGCTCAAGATGCAGATGTAGTTATGAACAAACAAACAAACAAACAAACTTACACATAACTCCACAGACATATACTCTGTTTTACAAACGTTGTAAAATATTTGTATTCCATCAGTTTTATTCTCATGTAGTCGGGATAGCTCAGTCGGTATAGCGAAGGGCTACGGCCGGGTTTCGTTTTCCGGTAGGAGCAAAAGATTTTTCTATTCTTCACAGCGCCCAGACCAGCCCTGGGGCCCATCTAGCCTCGTATCGAATGGGTACCGGGCCTTTAGCCCCACAAGTGAAGCTGACTGCTCCTTACTCTCTCTAGTGCCAAGGTCAAGAACGATGGAGCCGTGCCTTCACTCCCCCATACGTCTTCGTGATGTTGTGCTTAATTCAATAAGCACATGAATAACTCTACATGTATATACTCACCTTCCTGTGCAATTAAGTAGGAACCGATGTCTCGACAAGCCTGTACACATCCATATGTTGAGAAACTCCTACTAACAGCTCATCTCTGTATTTCACCTGATGATGAACATTTTAGGTCGAATCATCAGTGTATAATAAAGGTAAAACTGCCCCTGTGCCTAATTACTTAAGCATTACGCCGTGAAGGTATATGTGAGAGGGGAGGTATAGCTCCACCGTCCTTGACCTCGGCACTAGATGGAGGTGAGTGGTCAGCTTCACGCCCCTGCCGCTTTACCCTCGGTGAGGGAGCTAACAAATACGAAACATAAAAGTTTGCTTATTGTAGTTTGTATATTTTCAAAACAGCACAAACTGGATACAGTCACACTCACAAGAGCCGCTGTAAATAAATAACTAACTTCAAATGAGTTCGCATTGCTGTTACACTGGAGACTATTTTGAATCGGTTTCGGTCTAGGATACATACACAGTTTATATTTTACATCATGTTTCGACCACTATTTTTGACCATCATCACGTAGTACTTATAATTCACTCTCGACTCCTCTCTCTGCTCCTTTCGAGTTTCGGGCAGAGGAAAATGGCTACACTAGCGGAGGATTTTCGTAATTTTCTCCAGGCTTTCCACAGCCGGAATGATACCTCGATAAGTTCAAGACAGCTTCGTTCCAAATCCTCTCGGATTCTTCATGTGACGTGGCTACGTAGAGCACCGGAAAATTTTCAAAAGCCGGAACTTGTGGGCCTCTCAGTTTGTTGGAACCTAAGATCGCCCTGGCCCCTACCGCAAATCGTCCCTCGTCTCTTCCCTACTCAGTGACCTCCTGTCTACCTCTGTCAGACCTTCCAGTGAGCGCTGGCTCACCTCAGACTGTGGGAACAGGCTCCTCAAGAAGAACCTCAGCGCCACGGGGAGAATTATTTAGTTGGAAATGTAATTTTGTCTGTTTTCGGGGTAGCTGAGTCAGTATACCGAAGTCCAGGTTTTGATTCCCAGCAGGGGCAAGATACAGCGTCAAGACTGGCTCTCGGACCCATGTACCGGAGCCTCTTTCCCTCGTGGAAAAGTGACCGAGGTCAAGAATGATGGAGTTCAGCCTCCACTCCCACATACGTCTTCATGGTACAGTGCTTAACTGAAGGTGAACGTGACGCTATCCCTGTAACAGGCCGTGGAGGCCCATAAGGTTGTGAGACGTCGAGGCTCCCACATTTTCTAGACAATCGGCTCACAGAAGGCGGTAAGGCTGTCAGCCTTACGCGCCGGCCGCCCTTTACCCCCGGGAAGATTCCTGGTACTCATTTCTGTTAGAGGCTGAGTCAACCCCAGGGCCATACGGCAGCTGTAAAGATTAGATTAATCGAAAAATCAAATGACCTCATCGGCAATCGAACCCGGGACCTTCAGGTTGTAGCATACTGCCTAAACCAACTACACTACCACGTGCCCATCAGTGCTTAACTGGAAAAAAAAACAAAATCCGTGGCTTTAGTCCGCAAGCGAACTATACCGACCGAGCGAAGTTAGTGCCAACTTTAGCGGAGAGAGGGTGTCGCGTGGTCAGCGCAACGGATCCTCACAGCCGTTAATCTCGATTTTCTAGACCGGAGCCGCTGTTTCATTGAAATAGCTCCTCAATTATCCTCACGAGGCTGAGTGGACTCCGTTCCAGACCCACTAGTTTTCAGAAAATCTGGTAGCCCCGGGAATAGAAACCGGGACATCTGGATCTGTAGCCAGGAACTATGGCCACTAGACCACAGAGGCGGTCCCTCAGTGCTTAACTAATGAAGCAAAGTGACAACTTTACCATTTCTTCCGTTAGTGCCGCCCAAATATCCTTCAGAAATGGGAAGTAACTCAAGACTTGCATCCTGTAAATAGGTAGCAAGTCGCGAAACGTGAGACACCCAGTCTGTCCTGTTTCTATAGACAGACACGTCATGATCAGCACAGGACGGGCAAGTTATCCGAGGAGGGAGCAGCGCTCTCGTCTTGTCTCACAGACGCGTGCGCTCAGGACCTGGAGGATTCGATATTCCAAGAATGGAGCCAGGAACAAAAGGCACGGGAGTCTAAAAGAGACGGGAGACAGCCAAAGCTTTCAAGAGGATTTCTTTTTATCCCTTTGCTTACGCTTCATCCTCAATATTCCAGCTTTTAGTGACAAGTGAAATGTTAAGAAACTGGAGAGGAGTAGAGATGTGTGTAGTGTGCCTAGTGGCTCCACTCACCGCAAACGCTTGGAACCTCCGCCACCTGTCGCCTCCCAGCCGGGACCTCTGCGCCCAAAGCAAAAGGGAAGGAAGGACACGCTCAGATCAGACTGAGTCCTTCTTGAGAAGCCGACAGTCGCTCAGCTACTCAAAAATTCCTCAGCCAGATCAATCCAGACCATACCACCCCATCATATCTCTCCAAGATAAATTTTATTAACATCCAACCACCTGCGTCTTGGTCTTCCTAGTGGTCTCTTTCCTTCTGGCTTTCCCACCAAAATCCTACATGTATTCCCCTTCTCCCCCATTCGTGCTACATGCCCTGCCCATCTCATTCTTCTTCACTTGATCATTCTAATTATACTTGATGAAGAGTACAAGTTATGAAGCTCCTCATTATGCAGTTTTCTCCAACCTCCTGTCATTTCATCCCTCTTCGGTCCAAATATTTACCTCAACACCCTCTTCTTAAACACCCTCAGTATATGTTCCTCCCTTAATGTCAGAGACTAAGTTTCACACCCATACAGAACCACAGGCAAAATTATAAATTTGTATATTCTAATTTTTATGTCTTTTGGACAGCAGACGAGAAGACAAAAGGTTCTGGACTGAATGGTAGCAAGCATTACCCGAGTTCAGTCGCCTCTTAATTTCCTCCTGAATCAGGTTTTGATTTGTTGTAGTCGTTCCCAAATATCTGAACTGTGCCACATTTTCAAAACATCTGTTTCCTATCTTTATGTCATGATTTTGCCATGCATTTCGGTGACGAGACAGCAACATGTACTTAGTTTTCTCTGCGTTTGTTTCTAGACAAACCTCCTTACTTGCGTCAATTATAACGTACTGTCCTTGCTTTCACGTGTTGCCGTCCTCGACAGAATGAGCGGTGGGTCCGGTCGAGTTGACCGCGATGAGAACTGTACGATGTATATAACTTATACACAGTACGTCACCCTCCCTCCTTCCCACAAACATTATTTATTTTTATGTTTCTTGGTAGACTTTTATTCATGCGCAGACCAAACACCCGGTCTCAAACACACAACACAGTTGTACACGCGTGTTTTCACGTATGGCTTCTAGGTTCGGCGTGAGGAAACGTATGGCAAGAAGTTCTGGGCATTATAGGAAGGAAAGGTGACGCATTGTAACTAAGCCCTGTTTAAAACTATAAGCACATTACAGTGCCCATCTCATTCCGCGGACACGAGCAAATCCACTGCGCGCTCTACTGGTCTAGAAACATTTCCTGCGTTCGTGCCGTCCTCTCTTTCATGAAGTATAAACGAGGCTCTGGAAACCGAGTCATACTGAAATGCGTTATAGGGTCTACCTGATGTGGTAAAATTGCCACTACTTAATTTATTAAAACTGATTAACTTTGTTGGAATGTCAAAAGCATCTTAAGTTGTATTGTGGCATATCTGCTGAAAGCCAGAATTGTGAAGCCAGCAGCGACAGCCTTTGCTAGGCAACGCCTCTGTAAACACGCCTGTTGATAAGCAGTGGCTCAGTAGCCGCAACAGACACGCATGCAACAATAAAACTGTTGGAAGCGGTGTTTACTGTGCGGTACGTTCCGAGGCTATATAACGAGGGCCAGCTGCCATTACCAGTTAAGCCCGTGTGGAGGTGGCTTCGAATACATCCACCGCGGCCCTGCGAGTCATAGGAAGCGACGAAATGAAACCCTTTACTTGGTGATATAACTGGGTCACCCTGTTCCTAGGGGATATAAATACGGAGATCTGGCCCTCCAGGTTGGGGGATTCTCGAATCTGAGACAGCAAAATGTGGTCGCGAGTTCCAAAGGACTCGGACCCTAGAATGACTGCGCTGGCGAGGACCAGCAGCAATTGTAAATGACTATGACCGCAAGGGTTCAGTTGAAAAAAAAATGTTGGTCGTGAGTCTCAAGGGGCTCGGTGCCAAGATGAACTGATTAGCGGTAAACCGACAGTCGTAAAATGACTCTGACTCTGAGTCAGCCGAGAGGGATTCTGCAGGCAGGCATGCAGTTGAGAGCTGCAGTTGCGAGAAGTGAAACCCCGGAACTGTAGCCGGGGACAGTTTGGGAACAAGAGGAAGGAGAACCTTAGCCGTTGGAAGCCGTTACCAGTCAACGCAGTGAAGACCGTGACTGAGAACACTAGTCTGTGTGTGACAGTGATTTGTAGAGTGTAGTCGCGAGTTCTGTGAGAGTTCAGTAAATCCGATTACCAATCCATACTTCGTCTATAGTCACTCTATCACGTGATAATATCAACCAGAAGAGAATGCTGGATTTCAGGTTATCCCTGCGGTAACTACGGAGTGTACAGTCTTCTGGGATGTGAAGTAATCTACTTCGGAAAGAGACCTCTCGGAATCGCACGGCGTTACAACCCACAAGACTATCCTTGCGGGGGGGGGGGAAGATAAATTCGCCGAAACATCTGAAACTAGGCAAGGATTGTGTTTTGCGACACACATAACAGGAATCAGCAGACTTAATACTGGAATGGAAGGGATTGGGGGCGACAACTCTTGGTTTCCTACTCGGTCCGTGATATTTCTCGAGTCTTTTCATTATCACACAGTGGAAACAGAAATTATTGCATTAGCTTAAATTAGTACATAGAACCCTACTCTTCACACAGTAAAATCCTTTTGACTTTTCTATTCAACATCCTCTGTCCCTTTTTAAAATATACGGGCATGGTGCAACACAGGGCAAGGATTTAGAACTGTAATCCTACTCAGCGGACGCCACAGAAAACACGCGCACTGGTTTTAAGTGGTTATGCCTCTACAGCAAGTAGATACAGAATTATACAGACTGAAGTCGAGTGAGAGAAGTTAATACCACACAGAGAAACTTCCAGATGATGGAATCACATATCAACTACACAGCTTTAAAAGCCGTCGGTATCGACCTGGCCACCAGACGTGTGCTAATTCACTTATGAAGCCACATTCTTTCCGTGTATCTTAGTTAGATTGTTAGCGTCGAGACCCGGTCTGGGGCCCACCCAGCCTCCTATCCAGGGGATACCGGGGGATCTTCCTCCGGGGGTAAAGCAGCCGGGACGTGAAACTGACCACTCACCTCCATGTAGCGCCTAGGTCAAGAATGGTGGAGCAATACCTCCACTCCCCATACCTTTTCATGGCGTGGTGCTTAAATTAATTGAGCATAGGAACAAATTTACTTTTTGAAGAAAGCAGTCTTCTGGGATTTGGCACCGTGTATAAGTGGTGTTAACCGACGTTTCGGAGGAACGTATCGCCTCCATCTTCAGACCGTGAGAACCGGTAAAAGCTTTTACCGGTTCTCACAGTCTCTTCGCTTGCAGAATTCTTATATTTTCTTCTGCCCTGAAGATGGAGGCGATGGACCGAAACGTCGGTTAACACCACTTATACACGGTGCCAAATCCCAGAAGACTGCTTTCTTCATAGTCACCGCCGTGAAAGCCTCAAATCTTACAAATTTACTTTTTTCTTACAAATTTGGAATTCCCATCCGGCTTAATAACTGACACAATTTTGCCGTAGAAAATACAGTCGTTAACATTTCTTACAACCAGGCAGCTTATTATAGCAACTGTCTGCGAATATCATTAATCGTTGATTACTGTTAGGGCGAGGCAGTGTGTTCTCTGCCAGGTAGGAACTGAATTTTTCAATATTATTTAGACGAACTTGAGGCTTCAGAGGGTTAATCACCCCGCGTGGAGGAGGGTTCGAATACCTCCACCGTACAATGAATATAAAAAGCAATTGAATTTCCTTATCTTCAATATAAATTAAGGGCAGTGAAACCAATCAAACAAGAACAAATTTGAGCCCCGACACGACACTGTGTTTCATAAAGCAGACCGCCGTGTTGGGACATATTCGTCTTTAATTGTTATCAGTGTGGACACACTGAACGATTCTCCTGAAATTAAGATAAATATTCCTTTTCTCGACTGTACCCCACAGAAATGAAACACACTATATCCGTACAGATCTGTCCTCAAACTGTCCCCGTGGCGGTGTGTGAGAAGAACAGACACTCATACAAGATCGCATTGTTAACTGTGTTACATGTAGACCCATTGCTAAGTAACAGCTGCGTAAACAGGCGACAGCACAACAGACATTGCTAGGGAACATCTCTGTTACATAAGAACTATAACCGCCCACAAGCCTAAATGGTATTTTATTGAGAGTTATTCTCAATATTTTATAATAATTACGCAGAGTGTGTACGCAGAGTGTGACATAGCCCACCTCTTGCACACACGAAGCTGCCTGTTTCACAGATGGACCACACACACAAAAACTCCAGATGGCCCCCTGGTGATTTAGTTAAGCAGTTCATGGAATTTTGGTTCCAGAGTCGCTCGGCGACTCACTTTGGAAATTTGACTCTTGACAGTTTCTGCTAGTCTTAAGTCACACGAAGGCGTGCCAGGAGGGGACGCTATGGCCAGTATACTTCATTACCTTTCAAAAGTTACGTTAGGTCATTAAAGAAAAAAATTGCCTCTAGAGTAAAAATGACTGGAAGTAGCGGATTCAGAGTCAACTCCCTTACTTCAAATCTGACCAATCCTCAAAAGTCGAGGGTGTGACTTGGGAACTTCGCGGAAACTGGAAAGGCTCACATCTCTTCAGTCAGTCTTCAAAGAGTCTTCAGTCAGTCATCAAAAGAGTCTTCAAAAACTCATCAAACAGGCATCAAATAGTCTTCAAATACTCTTCAAACACTCTTCAAAAAAAATGGTGGTCCAGCTAGGAACAGTTGTTAGTGTTTGGTAGTTCACCTTTGAAAGAAGTGCCAGCACCTGGTGAATTGTGTATGTGAACTGTGTTTTGTTTTACACTTTCTTCACAAAGAATAAATTATACTCACATGCAAAGTGCAAGTGTATCATTAGACGCTTCTGCCTCCCTGTCTCAGCGAGGCCCGTAAAAAGATCCTGAGACAGTCTCATCTCTACCTTCTGAGGTAAAGAAAATTCACCTGTGTTCCTTTGGCAAAGAGCATCAGCAACAGCCGCTGCAGGCGGAAGCCAGGTGAAGGAACAGGAAGGTAAAGGGGGACGGCGACAACAAGAAGGTGACACCCAACGTAAAGGGCACTATACAGAGAGAGCGGTCATAGAACTACGACCTCGAAGGTTCAGTTTAGAAAATAAATGGTCGTGATTCTCAAGGGGCTTGGCGCCAAGATGAATTGATTGGCGGTAAACATCAAGTCGTGGAGTGACTTTGACCTTGACTTTGACTCGTATCTGAGACAGGTTATGAGTCCCGCGGGACTCGGGCCCTAGAATGACTGCGCTGGCGAGGACCAGCAGCAATTGTAAACGACAGGCTCGTCCTTTCGTCAGAGAGGTCGCTCCACATCAACAAACCCGCCACTATCACTAACAAAAAGTTGTTCCTGGGCCCCAGATGGGGCTTGATACCAAGACAGACTGGCGAACTGACTTGAGGAGGTTAATCAGTAGTGTTGGATATTTATTTGCAGCCACTTTTATCAGTGTATGCATTTCAGAGAGATTCTGAGAGTGCACGTTTTCAAAACAAAGTCAAAGAAAGAACCTCACGTCAACACGCGAGCTTTGCATAACACGCGAATTTCGCCCGCAGTTCTCATTCTGGACTTGTCACTATGTGTCTAGCTGTGTACGACTGACTGCAGGCAAGCTTCATATTCTTCTTATGTGGAAGTGAAAGAAGGTTTTATTCAGGCTGTCCAAGCCCAGGTGAACCTAGAGTTTCACTAGGCCTCCAAATCCTTGTTTCCCGAAATACCTGCCACATCTTCTATCTGTACTTGTTATGTCCACTCTGTTTCCTGTAGGACTTGATGTTCTCACACCGGGGGTTATTCACAGTGCTATCTCCTGGGATGTATCCCTGTAGTCCGTGGAAAGTCAACCGACCTGCTTTCATGCTGGTTTCTCGGCTTATTCTCCTACCCTGAAGAAGGGAATATATTCGTTCGAAACGTCGGTTAATTTTCAACGTGCCACACGGCGTTATATCCCACAAGATAAAATCTTCACGTTTCTTCTTTACGGTTGTTAATTCGGAACGCAATGGAAGGGTTTGGGGCCATGTCCATCTGTCTCTCTGTCTCTCTCTCTCTGGCTTTGTTAGGAACACACCGACAATAACATGTACGAAGCTAATGGAAGACATGAAAAATGCATATAATTTTCGACAGACCTCTATAACAGCGTGTGGTTCCGTAACCTCACGGGGTCCCGTGCTTCCAGCCTTGCCCCTGTGCATTGTTATCGGTGGACGTCACGTGTACAGGCCCGTATTTTCAATCGACTCAGAGCTAACTCCTATATATTATTAATATATTTCTCATTTATATTGGATGCACATTACAGTATTAAGTTTTATATTTTCCGAGTGTCCTTCTCAATCTATTCCCTTCATCATCATCAGTAATCTGTCAGACGACAGGTCCACAGTCTCTTCCAAAACAATTCCTCCACTTAATGCGGCTTACTTAGAAAAAAAATGAAATGGCTTAAAAGTTTACCTTGCTGTGTATCCCGCCCCTTCCATCATTGCTAGGCAACGGCTCGGTAAACATGTTCTCGCGGCAACGAATGCACAAGCAGCAATAAAAGAACTGTCGGACGCAGTGTTTTCTGTGAGGTCCGTGTCGTATCAAATATCCAGTATGGAGTAAGAGGAAAGTAGGCCGCTAGTTCATGTCAATGAACAGCTATGCGACTCCAAGATTCGTGAAATGGTAAAATATGATAAATAGTCCCTCGGGACATGGAATCAAAAACCAATGTGCTGGCGAGGACCACCGTCAATTTACCCGAAATCTGAAATTAGTTATTTTTAGACCTTGCTTTTTAACAGACTCACATTTAAATGTTTCATGTGGTACGAAGAAGACGTTTCGGAACCATTACTCTAAACTACAAATTTCTTCTACAAGGGAACCCTACATAACAGATGAGATTTTTGTCTGTCTCCGTTGGATTAGATGTTGTCACAGCAGTGACTGTGAGAAGTACCGTCTTCTGTGATGTGACGCCGTGTAGTCTGATAAATTTCAGTGATGTTTTGGGGGAACTTACCGCCCCCCATCCTCAGGGTCTATCGCTCTGCCTTCCACCTGCTTCTTGCTTTACTCCCCAAACCTGAAGATGGTTACAGAACATTCATCCGACATCTGCTTTTACCGGTTCTCACGGTCTCTTCGCTTTTCAGATTTCTTATATTTTTTCTTCTACCCTGAAGACGGAGGCGATACGTTCCTCCGAAACGTCGGTTAACACCACATATACACGGTGCCAAATCCCAGAAGACTGCTTTCTTCATGTCAGTGAATGTTTACCGAACAACGCGGCGTTATATACCACGTGACACTCTTCCCCGCCCTTTGCCTTTATCAAGAGTTGCTCCTCTCAGCTGGCAACAGTCTGTGTGTTACTAATAACATGAGATGTATTTTCCAATGATCCGTCATATTACTCGTGCCGATACCCAGACTCAAAACTATGGAGACGGATATTGCCTATTGATTTTCATTTCATCGTACAGAAGAGGTAGTTTCCACTTTCCGAAATATCTGTTCAGGATCCTGGCGCTACAGAGCACAGACATACACCGCACTCTCAACCCAGTGGGCCAGGCGGAACGTCCCGGGTTAATATAGTCCTCATTTTTCAATGACGCCCACGCAATCCGCCCCTTCTTATATCGCCTCCCCTTTATGTCTATCTCTATTTAATCTTCGTGCTCAGATGCTGAAAACCAAATTTCCATTTATGTTTATTTATGACGTCAGTGTTGAAACTTACTCCGAAGTTTCATGCGATTATTACAAAGATACGCCTGACCCATGCGTTCTCTAAACTGAGCATGCCCCTTTAGGAGACTGCAGTCTAGTGTCCGAGTCTTACGTTACGACCGACGGTCAGTTGGCCAGTCTGTCTTGGAATAAGGCACCCATCTGGGGCTTATCATCAGATTTTTATTACTGTCACGCAGTTGCGGGTGTGTTCATGTGGTGCGCTCTCTCTGACAAGAAGACGGATCAGTCGTTTACAATTATTGCTGGCCCTCGTCAGCTCAGTCATTCTCGGGTCCGAGTCCCTTGAAACTCGTGACCATATTTTAGTGTTTCATATTCGAGACTTTCCTTTTGGTCGCTTCCTACGACTCGCAGGATCACGGTGGAGGTATTCGATCCCACCTCCAAACGGGACTACAGATTAGACTTCTTCTAAATAGTATATAAGAATTCAGTTCGTACCTCACAGGAAACATATCACGTCTCCTCTACAAGGCCCAAACAGTTAATGCGACAAAAAGGGAACCCAATGTCTGCTGGTATTACGGGGCCACCATGTTCCTGAGGGAATAAATACGGGGACCTGGCCCTCCAGATTGGGGGATTCTCGAATCTGAGACAGTAAAATGTGGTCGTGAGTCCCGTGGGAGTCGAACTTGAGAATGACTGCGCTGGCGAGGACCCACAGCAATTGTAAACGACAGACCCATACATAAGGACTATAACCGCAAGTACTCGGTTTGAAAATAAAATTACTGATCGTGAGTATCAAGGTACTTGTGAACAAGACGAACCAATTGGCGGCAAACCGTCAGTCGTAAAGTGACTCTGACACCGACTAAGTCTTTAAAGAATTAACAATATTAACAGTTGGCCTACTCAACCGAGACTCTTTGTGTTAAGTGTGAGGTAGGAAGTGAATTTACAAATATTATGTCATACTAACTTTAGTTTATATATGGTTAAATTAGTACTCAAATCCTGATTGCACGTACGTAAATAATTACACTGTGTTAAACACAGACATGTAAACATTTCTGATTTATGAAATATGTTTCTTGCTATGTTCCAGGTATGAGAATATTAGTGATGCTACTACTAGACACACTTCCTATGTTAGGAAACGTACTGCTTCTTTGTTTTTTCGTGTTCTTCATTTTCGGCATTGTTGGAGTTCAACTCTGGGAAGGAATACTCAGACAGCGCTGTTATCTCAAACAACTGCCCAATATCAGCTATCCCAGGTGAGTCTTACATCTCACAATGTGATGTTTTGTCTTTGTGTTGTGTGGTTGTGTCATTTGATCAGCTCGTATCACAGAGTTTCAATCCATTTGGAAGAAGAGTCCCTCAGCTGAGGCGTGTCCTGCACCATAAGTGACTGGTTCGTACACATTCAACAGTAACAATCTGTGAGATGTTGACCATGAAGACGTTTCAACAATCAAATTGTTGCTTCTCTCCTATTTGTTTTATTTATATATAATTTCTCTGTGTTGCATGATGTTCATTTTCATACAGTTTTTCTCGTGTTACACTCCAGATCATTATGTGGCCGAGAGTGAATGGTTGAACTTTACATTTCATAACTGCATGGCCTTTCCGTTTTTGTTCAGAAATTTCGCCAATGTAATATACTGAGCTTTATATACTTATATGTTGTATTATGTTCCTTGTAACATAAATTTATTTCCTTGTTCAGATATTTCGAATGCTTCGCATATTTTCAAGTCACCTCTGTTTGCATAATTTTATTTTTATTGGTAGGCAAAATACATTTTTAACTTTAGGAACCACATTATAACACTATGTAATATATATAACCCAACTGCATTACACTTAACAAAACACATATATAATTTATGTTCTGCATTGTTGTCAGATTGCATGCTATTGATTTGGCATATGTATTATACTGCGAATTGTCATCATATTTCTTCGCTAATGATCAGATCAAGTCTTTAAATCATTGTTACGTATTTCAATACACGTGTCCTCCCTTCTAGCGGCAAAGGACGAAACCAGTGCTGAACCTAACGAACTAACACTTTAACAACACATTTTCTAAGTCTTTGACACTCCTTCACATGATTTCCTTGTGGTACACGAGACATATTTATCGGACATCTGATATTGTTCTCTTTGCTGTGGGAGAAAAATAAATAAGCCAGGAGATGTGGTACCTCAGTGAACAGTATCAAATTCACAGGTAGGATATCTTTTGAATTTCTCAATAATCATGATAGATGGTGTGTCTAGATTAGTGACCGTTGTGTGTCTTTGTGTTCAAGTTAGTAACAGTAAACCAGCCCGGTTGGAGTTCATTTTTATGATGAAATGCATTTTGACATGTTTAGTTTCTTGGATTCTCCAAGAAATGTTACAGGAAAGAAAAATAATGAAACAAAACATTTTATTCTGTTTTGTTATTCGACAATTTTAGTGTAAATTTCTTATAATAATTATCCAGATTTCGAAATAATTCTGGATCATACGTTCGTAGTGCCTTAGCGGTAACCCGAATGACATCACAAATATGTATGGGAAGTGCTTTAAATTAAATACGCTTGATAAAGATGAAATCATGCATATTTCAACAAAATTAAATGACGAAGACCCGCGAGTGTCTCTTTGGAAGATTATTAACAAAACTGCACACTGAAGTGTTTCATGCCTTGTACTCTTCTCCAGATATTACCAGAAAGGACGGATAAGATGGGTGCCTTCGTCATGCGTGGAACAGACGAGAAATTAATAAATATAACTGGTTGGAAATCGTACAACTTGAAATACCTACGCGTAGATTGAAGGATAATATTGTGGCATGTAGATACATTGCTAGACAACGGCCGCAAAATAAACAACTATACAACAGGCGTTGCTAGGCAACGGCCCGTGAACTGCAACAAAGTAACGATGTTTTCTATGCGATTCGTGCCTAGATGTTATAAGTATGACAGTTAGTAAGGGAGAAGCGGCCTCCGTAGTCTAGGGGTAACGTTCCCACCTCATGACTCAAGGTACGCGGGTTCAAACCCGGCGGAGGTCGTGGAAATTTTAAGGGCGAAAAAATTCAGGGAACAAGTCGTCCGGGAGGGACTTTAAGCTGTGAGTCCTACGGCACGTAAAAGATCCTAATGTCTCTAGGAGACCTCTGAGCAAAATTAGGTAAAAAGTTTCCCGCCCAAGTAGTTTCCAATGCCTCCGATAGATGGGGAAGCATCGGGTACTACAGCCAGCCTCGCTGGCTGAACGGGGCTGATAGCGAGCACCAGTACCGGCAGGGTATGGAGACTGGTAGAATATCAAAGGGGAGACGTACAATAGACTATTAGTCGCGGTGCATGGGGAAACACACCCCCTCCAATAATAATAATAATAATAATAATAATAATAATAGTAAGAGAGAGCTGAGTTGAGGTAAGTTGACTTGGTTGGCGAGTGACTGAGTTAGTGAATTCGTTAGAAAACTGCTGAGGTTCAGTCGTTGTTAGCTGTTACTGTGAGAAGTTGGTAGCTGTGACACGGGGAATAGTTCGAGAAGCGAAACGTCTGCTTTTGGAAGCCGCTACCGAGCAACGACTAGTAAAATAGTTACAGTGGACACTAGTGTGTGTGTAACAGTAAACTGTAACGTGTAGTCACGGGTTGTATCAAAGAGTCCTATAAATTAGATCATGAACCCAAACCCGCATATAGTCACACTCCATAAAATAGTGACAATATTAAAATGGATTTTAGATAGATATGGTGGGGTGGGGTGGGCTTAATTTGTCTGGGTCAGTATCGGGACCAGTGATACGCTTTTGTGAACACGACAGTCAAGGGCTGTGCTCAGTTAGGCTAATTTTAATTGGTTAGAAGAAAAGGGAACAGTACAACATCTGCTGACACCTTCGTAACTAAGCTTACGTAAAACTTTGAATTCTGTGTACAGTGTTTCGTACATGAGAGTAATTTAAGGGACAGATATGTGATGAATTAATTGTTTAGATGTAAATATTAATATTTTTTACTAGCAGAAATATTACTTCAGTCAGTAAAAAAATTATAAAATACAAACACGCATCAATGGTTAATACTTTTATCATTTTAGCGATGAAAAGTCGCCAAAATGCGTCTATTGCCTTGACCATACTAGTCTGCCTGTCATTACTTTAGTTTGTAAAACCCGAGAACCGCTGAACAGATGTTCGTGATATTTAATATTGGTGAATTATATTAAACTATTCAGACACACTCTGATTTTCATTACGATCGGTTGACAATAGCTTACACCATGTCTTGCTGTCTGTATTTCGGTTATACCTCGTTAAATACAAGTATTTGTCAGAGCGAAAAAAAATATGTCGAACAAAAGTCGTAAAGAAAGGACGAAACGCATATGTCCAGTATATTTCCCCTAACCCTAAATCTTGTGGTTTACGAGCTAATTAAACTAAAGACAGCGAACGCGCCAGAACTGAGAAGTTATGCGTGTATTACCTAACTTGTTTTCTGTATCTTAGCACCAATAGGCCGTCGTGCACGACATCACTGTTTAAGCTGACGTCACATCACGCTGGTTTCGTTCTGTTGCAGGGACCTTACAGAAGAGTTCACGATTCGGGTGAGAGTGACCCTGTAAGCAGACACTAGTTACAAAACAAAATTACTCTGTCTTCTGTCTCTGTTCTTCAATAGATACATTACCAGTATTGTGCTAGAGGATGATTGTATCATAACTCCTTTAACTCTTACAGTGACTGCTCACTCATGGATTGATTGACTGACTTGATTGGTTATGTTGCTCGGATGTTCTGTAAATTCGTTTCATAGTTTCATTTGTTTAATGGCCTACAGAAACAAGCAACATCTAGCAGATGGAATGTTCTGTAAATGGCATTTGTCCCTACTGTGTTCGTGCCTTCATGAATCCTGCTGGTAAAACGAAGGAAAAGTGGTCAAGGTGTTTTGAATGAAATAAAACATAACCTAATTGTTTATAGTACATTGGTTACAGTGTGTGCCATATGAATTAACGTTAAGAACTCTCAATTCTGCCCAGACAGTGTGTTTGTGAGTTCCGTGTGGTTCTCACAATAAACAGCGACTGTTTCCCTAAACAGCATTAACCGGTTGGGCTTTGTAGCGGAGACGTAATGTTTCCTGCGAGGTACGAACTGAATTATGTATATTAATATTCATATATCGCTCGGTCTAAGTGGAACTGCTATGTATTTTCTGCGCTTATTTAATTAATTTTTGTTACATATATAATTTATTGTTACCAACATTTGGTCATTCACTTTTCTGCTATTTAGTTTACGCGTTGAAACTTTGAGTCTTCCTTCAGCAGTGTTTCCTTATATAATAGTGTTTTTGCATGTCTGTTTCTATTATTCAAATTTTCATATCTGTAACAAATTCCGCCATTCTTCCTTAAATAAATAAATAAATAAATAAATATTCTAAATGGTTCCTAGTTCCTGTTTGGTTGCTTTCCTTATCCGTCAAAGTATATACACATATTTGTTGGACTTTTAAAGAAGAATCACTCAGATTAATAAATTAAAGATTTTTATATAACGTATTTTTATTTTCTCTGATGGAGTGAGACTGAGTCCACTTGGTACTACGGCCACTGTTGGCCTATTGTACCAGCTCCAGAAGATGGCATTCAAAGCCTCTACTGCAGTACTTTCACATCGGCATAACATCCGTGACTGCTGTGCATATTAGCAAGAGTACGAGCACATTTTATATCTTTGCATGTTCACAATTGGGTCTGCAATAGGTAAATGGAAAGAGATGCTTGCAACTCTTCGGAGCGCCTGTTAAGTTCTCTTAGCCCAACCGTCCGCACGAATATAGACTTGAGAGACCATGAATGGATTCTTATTAAATTTGGTATTGGAGCATTTTACGAAAAATTTCCGGGTTACTTTGATTTTTATGTAGATCGTTGAAGTTTAGCGAGCGCTTCTCTGGAGGGCCGTAACCAGCCAAATATTGTTCGGGAAGTTTGTGTCCGGTACATTGCACCCACAAGTCCTGCAGTTTCGAGTTAATTAAACAAAAGAGATGTTAATGAGTACATTTCTGAATCCATTCAACAAGGAGACATGGCTTTCTGAACACAATGGCGATTGAGAGAGAGAAACGAAAGCAAGTACTTACTCCGAAGAAAGTCGTCTTCTGGGATCTGGTGCCGTGTATTCTTGGTTTTAACCGACGTTTCAGAGGAACGTATCGCCTCCATCTTCAGGGTAGGTGAATTGCGTTGCGTATACAGAGAGCAGTAGCTGCAATGATTGGTAAGTGAAAAGCACTAGTTTATATATGAAGTAGGAGGGGGGGGGTTGGGAGAGGGGACCAATGGGAAGAGTGAACAGTGATTAAGGCCATATATGGTCTGGGGGGCGAAAGGGGGGGGGAAGC